>NW_021167129.1:7500-226415 GCF_003942205.1 Apiotrichum porosum | reverse complement strand
GTGTGACTTGGGGTCGCGACCCGGGTGGCCTGGGCTGGGAGTCGAGGTAACGTTGCTGCTGGGCGGGTTGGTGGCAAAGTAGAACGTGGCACCGTACACGCCGACGGATCCGTCCGTGTCAATGTTGTCAATAATGACATCGTACTCCTCGGTCGGGTCGAGCGGGGCGGCAAACAGCACCGCCTCCGACTCCCACCTGCTCTCTGAATTGAACGTGAATGGGTTGGGCGGCGACTCGGACCCAAGAGTGTAGTCCTGGGTACCCGACAGTGGTGGGTCAAGGGTGACATTGTAGTGGCCACCGAGGTAGCCAACCGTGCCGTTGATGATGATGAAGGATGTGTTCTGGGGCACATTGAAGTTGAGGTACGCGTCGCCCGAGCCAACGAGGTGGTTGTACGGCCGGCCGACGGGGCTGGGGACCGAGCCGATCGAGGCATTGTATGCCCACTGGCCGTAGAAATAAAAGAACTCGTTCTTGTCTCCAAGGCTGTCGACGACGGCCTCTGTGCGGTTGGGGGCGTCCCAGATCGAGTCGAACTCGGTCTCCAGTGCCGTGTTGATGTCCACGCCGGTCATCCAGACGTCCGTGTCCGAGTTGGTTTGCGTGACGACCATTTCATACCACGCATACGTCAGGTTGCTCTGTGCGGCGGCAATGACCGAGCTGTTGGCCGACGTTTCTGTCACATACTGCCACTGGCCGTACGAGACGCTCACGACGGAAGTGTCGCTCGCGTTTCCCAAAAACTGAATGTTGGTGCCGGCAAAATCTATGGTGGTGGAGTATTCGTCGAGACGACGGATAGAGTCGCCTGTCAATGGTGTTCCTTGACCAACCCAGTCGCCTCCGGTGTCATAAGTCTCAGAGATGGACCCAGAGAACTGGAGCACGGGGGAGATGACGGGCAGCGAGAGGTTGAAGAGCTTTTTGGACGCGTATGCCGGAGCGGCCAGCATCACGAGTGCTGCAAGGAAAGCGAGTGAAAATCGTGGTAGGGACGCTACCCCCGTGGTGGTGTGGGCGGGCATGGCGAGTAGTGTAAAGACAACGGAGCCCTCACGGTGCTTGCCGTTGTGGATAAATGACAATGATCGACAAGTAGAGAAAAGGATGTGTGTAACAAGAAGTGTGTAACAAGAAGTGAGACGAGCACAGCCTGCCTGCCAAGAGATCCAGCACCCACTGCGGGCCCACTAGGTGTCGGACGGGTCTAAACGCGCAGCAGGCTGTGGGGTGTGTTTGGGGAGCAACCGAGACGCTCATGCGGGCAGCCAGGCTAGGCTAGCTTGCTCTCAGTTTTTGACTGTGACCCTTTGCCAT
This sequence comes from Apiotrichum porosum, assembly GCF_003942205.1. Lineage (NCBI taxonomy): Eukaryota > Fungi > Basidiomycota > Tremellomycetes > Trichosporonales > Trichosporonaceae > Apiotrichum > Apiotrichum porosum. Next base: position 225,091 of record NW_021167129.1, on the reverse strand, counting down.
ACCGCGTGGCTGAATTACGTATGGTACACGTTGGTGTCCACCCCGTTTACTGCCTGCTGCACCAAAGGGGGGTCCTCTTGGCCTCTTGTGCTCTCTGGACCCTTCCCCCCGTCATTCCGACCCGGACGCTCCAGAACTCCGGGACACCACCCGAGGTCTGGAAAGCTGGACTGGGAACACGGCGACGCGGGCTCCAGGCAGAAAGTGTGCAGCCGACTCGCGACCCCATGCCTCGCTTCCTGACTCAAATGCATTAATATAGCACAACTGTTTTTTTAACATCCACACGCACCACGCTTAAAGACGCGTCTGGCAGCGGCACTTTTCAACCCAAAGCCAATATCTCTGCGGGTGACTGCATAAGAAAACTGCGCACTGCGCCAGTAGCATTGGTGTAAGTTCTTACTTCGGATGCTTTCATTTATTGGCGATGATCATGTTATCTCCGTACCTGAAGTCCCTCGCCCTGACCCGAGTCGGCGGACTGGCCATGAACATGGTGGTGGTGGTGGTGTGTACATGTTCGCAACGCAAAGCGTTCAGAGACAGCACTAACGATAACATTAAGACACAAGTACTAGCTAAAATCCTCCTCATTTGTCCGTCCCCACTGTCCATCTCCGATCCCACCCCTTCCTCACATCCAAGCTGCGAGGAGAACGGCGGCAGCGACAACCGAGAGGCCACCGCTGGCGATCGAGCCGACCTTGAGGTTGGAGGCACCGCTGTGCGTCGCGCTGGGGCTCGGGACATCGCTGGCGACCGTAGCTTGGGTGACGTTGCTGGCGGTGGACTCGGCGGCAATGTTGATCTGCACGGCGCTCGACGACGACACGGCCATGGTCGACATGATGTGGCCTGTGATGGTAGGCGGGATTGTGTTCGAGGTGGTGGTGGCAGAGGGGGCAAGTGCCGATGTGTTAGCCTTCGTTTGAGCGCCACTTGTGGCCTTTGCAGTGCCCGCGCTCGCGGCCTTGGTCGTACCACCAGCACCAGTTGCAGTCACAGCCGCGGTCTGGCGCCCCGGTGCGTCTCCGGTGGTGGTATAGTAGACAGTCTGGGTAACCTCCGAGGCGGCGTCGGTGGCGTCGGCGACCACCACCGTAGCAGAGTCCACCTCCTCCTGGTCCACCGAGGAGTCATCCTCCGTGTCCTGGCGCTCGGCCAAACACGACCGTGCACGCAGAGGAACAGTGGACTCACTGGAAGAAGAAATAGCAGTAGAAGCGGCAGAGCTTGCCGCGCAAGCGTCCACAATCTTGACCCCGCTTGGTGGGAGGAAGTTGAAGGCCACGGCACCCGTTGCAAGGACGGCGATGAGAGAGGCGGCGCGGAAGACGAGCATGGTGGCGAGTGGCGAGTGGGGATTGTCCTGGCTGAGGAAAGATCTGGCGTCCGTGGATTAAATGGTTAGCGGTCAGTCGAAATGTCAGCGAAGAGAGCCGCAAACGGCACAAGTGACGAGCGAGGCAGTTTTAAGCGGTGCCATTGCGGTACTCGGTAAGAGACCGTGGAGCGAGGCGTGGTAGTGTTGCTACAGCCGTTTGAGGCTATTCTCACAGCCACTTGTATGGAGTATACAGTGGGTGAGGAGCTGATATGTGGAGTGTATGAGAAGGGTCTGGAGAAACGCTGTGGTCGTGTGTGGTAGAGACGCCCAGCACTGCCGTTTAGTCCGAAGCCTGTCTCGTGGGGCACTCTTCACGTGGGATATTGTCCATTGTACACTGCTCGTACATGCACCTCGTTTCCCCATAGGTGTAGCGTGAAATGACCTGTCGCCTGAGCGCATAGCCAGATGCGTGGGTTCGTCTAAACGTAGCCACGTCGTCAGGTATGCGAAGCAGCTTGGCTGTGTGGCAAAGATCGGCCGTGGCAGAGGGGGGAATGCCACGGGCGTGTATGCATGGAATCCCTATAATCTCCCATGATGACAACAGGCGCGTCTTGAAGCTACCATGCGCCTACTCATTCACCGACATCATGTTCTGCCAACATTCTCTCATCAGTGATCAGTGCGAGCTACTCGGATGTTGGTATATTCTGGGTCGACACCACATTTCGCCGCAACCGGCGCGTACCATCAATCGTGCATCGCATCCGTCTTGGCCTTATGTCACCTACAATCACAATCACTAACGCACGTGATGGATAGCTGTGCAACGTACAGAGCACTGATACATGCAAAAACGCGACGCCATGGCCGGCCCCATCAGTGGGTGGCCTGATGGGAAGCCGGCGGCGGTGGTGTACACCTTAGCCGGCCCTCTGCCTGGGACCTCGGACAAGAACGAAGCGGTCCGCTCTTGGGTTCTCCCGCGAGTCCCACGTACCCTCGTTTCCAGCCCATGCAAACACACACACACGCCCATCACGAAGCAGATGTACAAGCACAGGTAGTGTGTCGTGTAGGGACAAAACACTGCGATTCTTTCGGATCCGACAGAGTGGGGGAGACAGGACAGTCGCCGAGTGCATGAGCGTTATAGTCTTGTGCCGAAACAAAGACGCTGACTGACATGTGAGACACCACCCTCGAACTCGTCACAGATCACAGAAACGCCTCGCTGTCCGTGCGATGTTTTGATGTGCACGGCCCAGTCTCCCGCAGTCGAGGACAAGAGCAGACCCAGTCTCTCCAGTGTGCCGTCCGCAACCTTGGCAGCGTAGCATCCGTTCCATAATTCCAGACAGGCTCGCCCCAGATCCCAGATGGCCCAGCGGCCAACGACGGCCCATGCCAAGAAGCAGACAGTGGTCTTCGCTTGGTCACGCCGCCACCGCCGCAGGCCGCCCAGCCAGCGCCTTGCCGTGCCGGGCGTTTTGGTAGGCTGATTCCCGCATGTCGCGAGATCTCTGTGTACAGCTGTGTTGGTACGTTGGTACATCCCAGGGGGGGCCGTCCCATCACTGAGCTGTTGGGGGTCTGGAGGGTATGCCCCGCCGTTGAGCGACTCCCCAAGATTTCTATGTTCTGATAGCGCTTGCCTCCCACAGCAGACCTCACAGTTACAACGAATCCCCAAGCCAGCAAGTGTGGTGATGGCCGTTGGTCCATCGTGCTGCATGCCACTGGCTAGTGTAAGCAGAACACGTTAATCCCAGCTTCCTGATCCGCGTCTGTGCCGCACCCACAGAGTCTGACCTGCTTCGGCGCGGATGCCTGCAGCGATGAGGATGGCGGGCAGGAGTTGGGCCATCAGCCTCGTGTCGGATGGCAGACTTCAGAGGTCCGATTAGATCCCCCACGCCCAACTGATGGGCTCCAGCACCCGGGTTTCAGGTCTGTGGCGCCAAACCGGACATACATGTTTGTCTCGCATGGTGGAAGCGGCCCATTGCAAGCATTCTGGAGATGTAAGGTGTGCGCGTCCACTCGGGTGCGATCAAGAGGCATCGCTGTGTCCAGAAGGATGCCAAGCCAGCCATGTGTCATCGATTTGGGCCACGAGACGATGTCACGGCCACTGCGGCGGACGGCAGTGCCACCAAACAAGCTTGGGTCTGGGCGGTACACCTGCGAACCAGTCTAGCTGGCGAGATGACGCCAGTGGGCGACACTTGTCCAGGATCAGTCTTGGGGCGGTTGTTAGGACCAGAGCACAGCTGGTAAAAGCCTCAGTGACAATATCCGCCGCCCACGCCTGAGTGGGCGGTCCAATGGTGACAACATTCCTGAAGCGTGGCGACTGTTCATGACGATACGCAGAGTTGGCTACAACCGCTTGGCACGGGAGCACATCCAATCTTGCACCAGAGTGTTGGTCTGGTGTGCGTTTTGTCGGTCATCCCTCACTGCCCTTGCACCGCTGATCTGTGACAACTCGGGCGTGAATGCAACTGCAGGCGATCTCAGTACGCGTTGCCAGACCAGTTACGCGGCTGGCCTTCAATGATGCCCAGGTCTGTTTTGGTGATCGCGCCGCCATCGGTCATGATCGTCACAATCTTTGTTCTGAGAAAGCCCCATGTTTTTACGCCTCCAACGTTCTAGTCGATACCCCGAGATCCATGCTGTAAACCACTACTACCAGAAGACGAGGGCATACCCAACCGTACCCCACACCAATATTAACAGTGATAGAGCACCTGCTCTGATACAGGTCAACAATTGCTCTCCCGGGGGGGCAAGGCGAGCTTACAATGGCGCGCCGCGGCGCGTATACACGACGGGCACCTCCCAGATTTGCATGAAGAGGGCGCTCAAGATGACGGTGCCGACCTCTGCATACTTGTTCTGATAGGCGAAGATGAACATGGAAAAGGCCAGCCCAAGGTCACACAGGCCGACGAGGGGCATGAGGATGGCGATGGGGTCGCTTGGGTCTGTGGGTGGTGGACGAGTCGACTCATCGTCGACGCTCAGGTCGACGTCGTCCCGGTTGACGAGATACAGTGGTGAATTGAATGGCGGTCGTAAGCGGAAGATGATGCCGGCCTCGGAGTGCGGTGCCCACACTGCCCACACGCCAAACGCCGACAGCTGCGCGGCCACGACAATACCGAGATACTGCCAGGTCGCCGTAGCGCCTGTGGGCATGGTGTGGTTGGTGAGATGTTGTTGAAAGTGGGTGGAGCGACGATTGAGAGAGATCTCATAATGGGTTTGAAAGTTCACGGCTAAGGCAAAGAAAGACGCGTGCGCTAAATGACGTCAGGGACGACAACCCCCAGGAGCGACGGGGGTCTGTCACCCCCAGTCAAAACTGTCGGGCATACAAAGCAACGTTTTGCAGCTCTGCCTGCTGCTGCATGTCGAGGTGTGATAACGTGTTGCAATCTGGTGCTGGCTCTGTGGGACGCGGTCGGCAACTTGCAACATGACACCTCGGCAACATGTTGGCTCATCAGGGGAGAAACGACGGAGAGACTGCGCAGCGGACTGCGCAGCAATGTTGACCAGGAGAGAGAGAGCAAGGGGAGATCGCAAGGGAGGCTTTCGGCCGGGCAATGCGAGCGAGGTCTGGCGCTCTGGTGCCTTGTCCACGCGGGTACTCGCATGGGGGCAGCTGGGAGGCGACTGGCGACAGGACAGGCGGCCACACGAGCACAAATTCACAAAGGAAACAGCGACGCGCTGCCCTAGAGGTAACAGCGTCGTGCACATTGTTTCACGCATTTCAATGATGACCACATTCTGAATATCCCGAGCAATCTACATGCGCTCGCAAGAGTTGCAGGCAGTGAGCGATACAAACATAATCATACGTCTTCTTTCCACTGATGATCTGCGTACGCTTTTGGCCCTCCCACGGAGGTGTACGGTGTCCTGCGGGTCACAGCAGGCATATGCAGAGGTTGCACTGGATGCAAAGCTGGCCGCTGGGAGCGAGTCTGACGGTCCGACGACTTGAAAAAACGAGGACGCACTCGCATTCGAATTGGCGATCCCGTGAGCGTTGGTTGGCCCCCAGTTTGCGGCATCACCCGACGGGTGCCTCGACCGGTGGCTCTCTCCCCCTTTTTCACTGTTCACTTGCCGTTGCCCACCTTTTGCAGCGCTTGGCGGCGCTCTGGCGCGCTGGAGGCGTCTCTACAGCAGCGCTGTGCATGAAGCGGTCGCTACCCAAGTTGGAAAAGCGTCGTGTACGCGTTTTACGTGCATTTCAAGGATGCGAATATCCAATTCACCGAGCATTACTTCTTCTTCTACAATGCATTCATACCCCTCCAACCCACCACGGGACTCTCAACACCCCGGGTTGGAGGCTCATGAGCGACCTGTACCAAGCCCTTGCTGAGAAATGCCCTTTTGGCAGCGCACAGTGTGTGCAGTGGCAGTTCTGGTATGCATAACGTGGATGCATAACACAGGCGGCCTGTCTGATGTCGGGCGTCGAAAAGGACGCAAGACCAAGTGCCATCAAGAGGCCAAGAAGGTTCCATTCCGATCTTCTGAGCTGTCAAAACTTGAATGCCTCCATGAGCGCTTTCGCAGGGCGCTGATCAAGACTTGCGGCGACACACCTGTCGGCAAAGGGCCGCAATGAGCTGGGATGGGTGCATCGGTCCTCGACCAAAACATGAGAGAGCGAAACAGTGTCCATTCGTGTCCTCACGCACGGCCTGCTCCCTTGCCGTCTTCCAGTGGGGCTTCCAGTGCGCCAGTGCTCAGCGGCGTCACGCACTGCCCTCACGTCAATCGACTTTCGGTGTAGTGCAGCGGTCAATGGCATCTGCCATGAGCGTCACCCAGGCCAGCGATGATGACCGAGTGGTGTTTGAGAGGGATGAGTGGAGTGGCCTTCCTCAATTGAGAACCAGCAGGATATGTTCTGAGCAGCCTCGCTGACACACCATCTTTTCTGGCACAGACCAGTATGGGCACCTAAAGCGTCCTAGGAATGGAGGCGGTGAAAACCACGAGCTACAATCCGCCTCATGTATCAATCTGTACGTACCACTCTTCAAGAACAGTCCACAGTCTTTGGGTCGCCGGTTTCACCAGCTGCATCGAGGCTCGAACCCACCAGGCTCTAGGCACCTGATAAGTGCCGTGCCCTGCGTACACTGACTGCTACGGGCTTCACGTGAAACATCGGCGCAACTAGTTCGTGCAGCAGTGTATAGCAGTGTATCCCACCTAACACACGCCGTTGCGCCTATTACAGCAGCCAGTGATCAGTGTGGCAGGGTTGAGGGGCCATGGACTCCCTCGATGGCCTCACAGCAGAGGTCATAGACTCCCTTTTGGAGTGCGCCCACGGTGTGTGAATGCCATTGCCCCTCGAGGCAGATCGAGGACAGCCCATAGCCCACCGATCCGCACAGCAATGATGACACACCCGTCTGGTTTGAACGCCTATTAGCGATGATAATTGATGCGGGGGGGGGGTCTGAGCACAAGTCGGGTGGTTGACAACGGACAGGCCCTTTTTCCCGCAGGTACGGTTGTGTCTGCCGTACTGCCGTAGCCGTAGCCGCTGGCCTGCCCTCAAGCTGCACACAGTACACGGCCTCGCAAGACCTGGGGCGACGAGTCAGCCTAGCGCAACGGTTGCCATGCCCAAGACCCAAGCTGTGACGATTGAAACATATAGGCAACAACTTTCAAGTCGAGTGCGAAAAGCATGAGAAAAGCACATGGTTAATAAGAATCTGAGCTGGCGTCTTGGCCAGCCAGCAACCTCTCGTCGTACCTTTTGGGTGCACCCGGCCGTCAGTTGGCTCCAGATTCGGTACCACGGCAGCGCGCACAGTGTGGTTGACGTTCAAGGAGTTGGCGTGACGCTGACGAGTAGGTGCAGACATGCTGCGCAAAAGTCGGTGAGACTTGTCGACGAAACGAAACGACAACGTGGACCGTTCTGAGGATTCTGTCAACTGTCCTTCTACTGTCCATGTCACCCAGCTTCTTTCTACATCATCCCAATGGTCAATGGCCAATGGCCTGCTGACGGGTCGCTTTCTCGCTTTCTGCCTTGCGGACCATGGGCATATCTGCTGGCAGCGACGGCGGGACTACGTTTGTGTGCCACCGGCCCACCTGGGCACCCGGGTGGCCTCTTCGTCAGGTACCATTCGAGCCACGCCTCTTCTTTTAAATCGTCGTGCGCCGCGCCGTCTGCGGGTGGGCAGCACGCATCTGGCCGCGAGTAGGCACAAAGCCCACGGCGAGACAACGCGCAACAGCCGCACTCTGGCGCTCACAGTTGCCATAGCGCAACGGTATGCTGCATGCATGCGTGGATGCAGCGTTGCAGGACAGCGTGGAAGAGAGAAAACAGGGCCAAAACGCGATGAGGTTCAAATGTTTCCTATTACTTGAGCGCGCAAGCGCATGAAAACCAAAGAGTGTAATTGTCTGAGCGAGCACAACCCGTATCCCCTCTCTTCCTTGCCCCGCCATTCTTTTCTGCATGCGTAACATGTATCACGTAGCGCGTAGCTTGCATATATGCATACCCTGGTGTCACCCCTCTACACCACCCAACGCCCTGTACCACCACGCTCCCCAACACACATGGCCACATCCCCGGTTCCATCTAGTTCATGCCACTGACAATGTCGTGCATGGCGGGCGCGACCTGTTTCCTGGTGGCATGGTGGTTTCCTTGGTTCCAGATCTTTGCGACACGGCCCGACGACAGCGAGTCGAGGTACTCTCCCGCCTGGGCCGCGAGCTCGCCCTTTGGCGTGTCCACGCCCTTTCCTGTGCCCCAGTCCTCGAGGGCGAACAGGTCGTGCTGGGCGAGCAGGCCGGACCCGAGCTTGTGGAGGATGGACGAGGCGTTGGCGTTGTTGTTAATGTTGAGTCCCGGGCGGACGACGAGCAGCAATTCGCGCCTGCCCTTGTGCTTTGTCTCGCTCTTGAAGGTCGTGAGGACGCCCTCAATGTCAATGCCGCGCTCGGCCATGAACTTGTCCACGTTGGCCATGTAGCTCTTCCAGCCCTCGGGCTCGGCCTTGAGCTGCTTGGCCATGCTCAGGGGGACCGTGGACAGGCCAACGTCGAGCTTGGGGATGGCGCTCGAGTTGGTCGTCCACTCGTACTGCTTGTAGTCGCGGAGGAGCAGGTCGTCCGTCGACATACCCGTCACGTCATACTTGACAGCCACGAGCTCCTCGCTGTAGTTGCTCAGCGGGGCAGGGACGTCGTCGCCGCCAGTGGCGGAGAGAGTCACGATACCGGGGTCGGCGGTGGCCAGGGTCGAGAGCGGGTAGAGGAACGACGCCGACTCATAGTCGACGTCCATGGCCTTGCCGCCCTTCTTGAGACCCTGGGTGTCGATGAGAATGGACGAGAGAAGCAGCGTGGCGAGCTCGGGAGGCACAGGCGAGCCGGCGGCACCGGCACCGCCCGACAGCGACGCCTTCCACTGGGGCATGAAGAATTTGGTCACGAGCGACGAGCACGAGCCCGTCGGCGTCTTGATGAGACGCGATGTCGCCTGCGGGTGGACACCCTCGTCCTCGTGGTGGTCAATGATGGCGTCCACAGTGTTGGGGTAGTTGCCAAAGACCGGGAGGAGCCTGTTGTGGTCGACAAGGTCAAAGCGGACACCGGCCGGCGCGAGCTTGTCGGTCGACACGGGGAGGCCCTCCGGGTGGAGGAGGGTGCCTGCGGGAATGTATGCGTTCTTGAGAGCAAGCTCGTTCTCGGGACGGAGACCCATGTTCTTGAACGGCGTCAGGACCAGGGGAACCGTACGGGTACCATTGAGGGTGGACGCGAGGAAGGCAAAGGCGACAGACGACGAGATAGTGTCGAGGTCTGCCAGGTCAGCGCTCACCCCACGCACGATTGTAAAACCTACCACCAGCTTCGTTTCCCGTCACAAGGTGCCATCCGGCACCCTTGCCGGCCTTGAGGTCGGCGACAAAGGCCTCGTTCTGGCTGTCGAGAAAGTCAGCGAGACGGCCGCGCTGGATCGAGCCGGCAGCGGTGGTAGCAGCCATGGTGGTAATGTTGGCTGATAAGGGGAGTGGGGAACAGGCGAGGGCGCTGTGCAATGTCGACGAGATGCGGTGTAGCGGCAATGGAAGGCAGACACGCATAGAACTCCCTGTGTGGGAGGCGACGAGGGAGGTGATGAGCAAGGCAAGTGGGAGGGCGAGGAGTGCGAGACAGCACGCGGCGTGACGAGCTCGGAGGTGGAAGCGGCGGCGGCGTGGGGTGGGTTGGGTGGAAGTGGGAGAGGGAGACGAGGACCGGAGAAAGGTGTATCGTTGTGTGGACATGCACAAGGTTGCGAGCCTGGGTTCTGGATTTTAGACGCTGCTAGAAGCAGAGAAAGAAGTGGTCTCTGAGAGCAAGGAGTCCAGAGCACATGAGCACACCTCTCGTCGTTAACAACAACCGCCGGCCGTTCGAAACGAAGGAACGTGGGCGGGATCAAATGATGTCACGAAGATAGATTCATATCAACAGAGCCGTTGGAAAGATAAACGAAGTGGAAAGCAGAGAACGGAAGGCACTAGAAGGAACGGGGCAGCCTCTAGGATGAAAGCGTATGGTGTTGCACATGAAAGGTGTCGAAGGCGAAAGCTGTGGAGTTGTATTGTGATGTTTATGCGTGGTGGTTATAAGGCTGGGAGGGAAGGAAGGAGCCACGCTTTGGCGTGACATGACGTCCTTGGGTGGTGTTGGAGGGACCTGCGCCACGGTGTCAGAGCCATGATGTGCCCGACCGACACAGTATCGTACACGAGGTAGAACCCACATTGCAGAAGGATGTGTTGGGAACGATGTACACTCTCGGCGTGCTTGGAATGAAAGCCGCCGATCGGGACACTTAGAAGAGACCAAGGGTCACGGCAGGGTGGTAGGTGGCGAATGGTTCCCTCTTGGGGTCCGTCTCACGAATAGCCTTCCAGATCGTGGCAGAGCCAGTCTCTGGGAGGCCAACATACGTCCTGGACACTAGTCAGCGACCATCTCGGGTGCTGTGGATGCCGAATGGGGACAAGGAGCGCACCCTCAGAGGATCCCGGCACTCAGTAGAGGCGCGGGTTGAGGTAGGCCCATGGGGGCAACGACTCGTTGAAGGTTGAATACGAGGAGGCATATGGAGAGTTGACGTACGTGGACTGCCATCCTGGAGGGGCCCTGCTGACCAAGTCAGCCGGTGCTTTGGGGGGTCCATGGGTCATGTACTGAAGAGCCCAAGCGTTACTTGGGTAGCCGCCGCCGCCACCGGCGTGGATCTGGAGCATGGCCGGGACGGTGTACGAGCCAAGGCCAAAGCTGGCGGGTGCGCCGTAGCCGCCGAGCATACCAAACATGTTGTCGTAGAGGGCCTGGGTTGCCTTGCCAGCGTCGTCGTCCTTGGCCTTCTTGAGCTTCCTGGCACGCTTGACAATAGGGCCAACGCGCTGAACCACGACCGGTGCGTGGCTCAGGCTCTCCTGGCATGCCACCAGAGCATCGAACAGCTCGATCAAGATCGAGTCGGGCATTTCGGCAATGACGTGAATAGCGGCACTGGCGGTGGGGTGGTCGTACTTGAGCTTGCGCTCAAAGACCTTGACCATGGCCTCGACATTCTTTTTGCTGGCATTGGCAATGTCGACAAGGACGGCGATGTCGTCGGGCCCGGCCATCAGGCTTCCGGCATGGACTTCGCACGCCTGCTCTGTCATCCAGCTGGCAGCATCGGCACGTTCACTGTCGCTTGAGGCTCGGTAGTACTTGGTGTGGGCACTCGCAAAGGCGAGGTGTTCATACTGGCGCTGGCGGGCAGTGACCATTGGGCTCTGCCAGGCGCCATATGCGGCGGGGTGAGGCATGAGGTAGTGTTGAGGCATGGTGGAGATGAAATGTCAAGTGAATGGGTTGAAGGATGGGGGAAAAGACGAGGTGAGCGTGATCTTGAGCCTTGATATAGCATTGTGCTGAGCAGCGCTGGCGCGCGCGCGCGCGAGTCAGTGGCGACTGTGCGTGAGGTTGGGTGACGGGGGTGACGGCCGCAGAGCGTAAAGAGGTGACTTATCTCTGTCACCTGCGGATCCGGGGGCGAGAGGAGAGGGATCCGGGGGCGAGTCGACGAGGACGAGGACGAGGACGAGGACAGACCCAGGCCCCCCCGTGCGGCGACTGGAACGCCGCAAAGATGGACAGGAGCAAGAATCGATTGTCCTTCTTGTCGTCGCACCCACCCCCAAACACCATTCCGTCAGGGAGAGCAACGGCAGACAGTGTGTGCAGTGATGTGTTGATGCAGGAGGGCACTGGGCCAGTTGTTTGGCCTGGGGTCTGGGCTGAGGGAGAACAACAACAGAGAGCGTGAGACGAGAGGCAAAGGGGGGGGGTGGTTGATCTGGGGTGCGAAGGTCGAGAGAGACAGAGATAGAGTGGGGGAACAACAAAGTGTCTGCGCGTTCGGATCCGAGTGGCCACCATCAACACGGAGGCGTCACAGGACTGCTTGTATGATGGGAGCTCGAGCGCGGGCTGTGGGAGATCTGGGCTGCATGGGCTGGAGCGCTCACCCCCTTGATCATCAATCGTCGCTGACTGGACTGCGGGTGTGTCGTCTGGCGCGTCTGGACGTTCATGGGTGGATGGGTGGGTGGTGGAATGTGGAATGTTGCAAACCGCGTCACTCTCTGGGACTCTTTACTCACTCTGACTCACCTGGAACCCGGTGTGGCCGCAGCAGGAGTAGGCACTGCGTACAGCAAACGCCGCACACCCAGCACTCGGCCGTCGGATCGCCCAGCCACGAGATCGCGCGAGAAGCCCCACCTAACACGCTGCACGCCGCACGCGCACAGCCGCACGATGGCGGCGCCGGCGGGGTGGCCGGGGTGGTCGTGTCCGCCACGACGATCGCGGCGTGTGGCCGGTGTCCTAAACCTGTCTCCCACCCTCCTTACTTGTGCCCATGGCGTGGCATGGGTGGACGCATGTACGCATGGACGGACGTAGAGAAGCATCTTTGTCCTTGGCGTTACGGGCACGAAGCGCACGGTCAGCGCCAATGGCGCTCCCATCCAAGGGTGCCTCGTTAGCAGTGTAAGAATGGTGCCTCCCACCCCCCTGTGGCCTGTGGCCTCTGTCCGTACAGGTCGTGTCCTCGGCGGGGTCTGTAGCCACTCTGTACATGTCCCATGTCCACCGGCCATGCTGGCCAACTGTTGTCGCCGTCTCGCCACATACAATAGCCCATTTCGCCACGCCTGCCGTATCGCAGAGACGCCACCGTCCTTCAGACCCAAAACGAGGGCCAAGCGACCCATCACTCTGTCATACTCTCAGACTCGCCGGGCTTTAGGGCTTATTGTTCGTGATCTCATCCACCTGTGGGCGGGGCAATTAGCCTTTGCCATCTCGTAACGCCTCTGATGGCCGCTGTCCGCCGCGCCTCGTCATTCACCCCCACTCCGCCCCGCTTCTCTCTCTCTCACTTCTCAGTTCTTGTCTCGGACTCTCGGACTCTCGGACTCACCATCGCTTCGGGCTTGATGTCCTCGCCCTTGGTAAGGGACTGGAAGAGGTGGACCCAGACTCCGGCGCCCAGTCCGATACCGGCACCGCCCGACACGAGGAGAACCATCGGGGCACGGTGGAGGAAGATTGCTGGCGAGAGCAGGCCGCCCACGGCGGCGCCAATGATTGAATAGTCGTCCGTACGCACTTGACCCGCGTTGTGCTTCTGTTCACCGAGTTAGCAAGGGGCGACGACACGAAGAGAGCGTGACACGTCTCGTGAGACAGACTCGCTCTCGGGCTCTCGACTCGAACAAAGCCGACAGCGTGCTGTGGTCCGGGGACCATCGTGTCCCAATCCGACTCACAAGGCGGACGACTCGGTCGACGAGCTTCTCCTCGGGCTCATTCCTGAGATAGCCAGCGCCAATACCATAACCGACAATGCCGCCAATGACCGTGCTGTTGGTGGACGTCTTCATGAGGCCGCGGACGGTCAGGGGCCTGTGGCGGGCGAGGCAGGCGACCAGGTAGAGCGGGGGCACGATCATACCCATTGTCTGGGCAATCTTGAGGGAGACATGGAGGTTGACCTGGACGGCAGGCGACAGGCTTGCAAACGCGGGGTTGGCGGAGGTGGACATGGTGTTGGATGGAGAGGGACGGGGGAGGGATGTGTGTTTGTTTGCTGACGATGCTGGGCGACCGTATTGGCCGTCGGCAGCGTTATATGGAGGCTGGCAGCTGGCGGCCGTCGTGGGAGAAGAGGGAGATGCCGGTTTGCGTGCGTGTGGGCGGTGTGTGACGTCAGTCGATCGGCAGAGACAGACACCCAATTGCGGCCTCGTGTAATCCAACACATTACAACAGGGAACCGCCAAGCAACCGCCGACAATTATAAATATAAAGTAATCAAATGGGGTTCCGCTAATACCCTTTTCTAATGCAGACCCCCGTTACCGCCCCTCTGCTCTTAGCGCTGCAACTAGTGGTTCTATAGTCGGCTGTGGATGCGAATGACTGCATGACCCGTTGGTGCGCGCGCGCCTCTCGCCATTGACGCGTCCGTTTGCTGACCATGCGGGGGCCGTCAGACGTTTTGGAGAGGCCGGAGTAGTTTGACGGGGGTGTAACGGAGATCGGAGAACCCCACGAGCCAAGACATGAAACGCGGCCTTTGCTGCGAGCGTCAAGTTGCTTCCGGCATCCACCACCCAACACACACACACCGGTCGCCTTCCCCGCACAAACGCACACACACGAGGGGCCGCCGCCGCCGCCGCCGCCGCCGCTTCCTCGCTCGTCGTCGACAACAACTCGTCTCCCAGCTCACACCCCCTTCCCATCCTCTCCAGGCCACAACCCCCCACTCGCTAAACGGGAGGACATCCCTGCGCCATTCCTCCATCGGAATGCCCACACACCCCCGAGTGGCAACAATACTATGACAGACAACGACTATGAGGACATTGTCGACTATGGACTGGGTGAGTGCTCGCTCGAACAAACTCTCCCGTGTGCTTTGGGTGTATGTGTGCTCGTGTAGACAGACATCTGCACCGCCAGCACAGTCCCCACAGTCTACACCCACCCGTGTGAAAGCTAAAGCTCACCCCGCAACCCCCAGATGACCCTTCTCTAGACCACCAAATGGTACAGTTCAACGCCCATTGTCTGTTGTTGACGTATAGCAGGAGAGCGTCAGCGGCATGAAGCCCACCGATGACGACGACGCGGATGATGTCCAGATCCCGACTGTCCTCGCACAGCTGCCAACGGACAATGAACTCCAGCTCGCTCAACGTGTCCTGGACCTGGAGCGCGAGCGCGACGCCTTTGCTGTAGGTTCTCTGCTCATCACCACCAACAATCACGACACAAACACCCCAAAGCTAAAACAAACTCTCAGGCCCAGGTCAAGGAGCTGCAGGCGCGATACCCAGCCCACAGCACCACCATAGCCGCTCCATCCACCGAAGACGAACCCCCTACCATCCATGTCCCCCACGAACTCGTGCCCGTGTTTGCCGTTTTGCGGCAACACATCCACGAGCTCACGCGTGAGAACGCGGCGCTGCGGTACACACTGCTGGGCACCAGTGCGAGGCCAGACATTGCGACCTCGTCAAGGGTCACACTCGATGCAGTCGTCTCGCCGGCTTCCAGCATGGCCACCACGCCGCTCCCCACAGAGTCACCGCCCATCGGTATCGAGGTCACGCCCCCGACAGATTCGGCGGCCCAGCTTCCCAACCCGCCACCGGTGCCGCGCCCCGGTCCCATCGAGCCGGACGTCGATCTCGCAGCCGTCGTCGCACGCGTAAAGACCCTCATGCTGGAGAACGACGAGCTTGGCGATATGGTCGCCGAGGCCGGACGCGCTGACGGCGAGGAATGGGCAAAGACGCTTGACGGTGAGCTAGAAAACCCAGCAGACAAGCTAACATTCAGATTCCAAGGCCATCATCGCATCGTTAGAGTGCGTATCTTGTTCCCTCCGTCGTCCCTCTACCTTGCTAACGAACTGTACAGCTCTGATTTATCGCACAACCTCACTGTCATCGAGTCGCTCCGTGCAGAGCTGGACGCATACAAGAGCCGCCCAAGCCCTCTTGACAGCTCCCGAGCCAGCGTGCCGCCTGCCGCGTCTGCACCCCAGCTTGAGCGCCAACAACGCGACAGGGAGAGGGGCGGTGGTGGCGACAGAGACAGGCCTGCTCCCGACAGGGGCGGCGACAGAGGTGGTGGCGGGAGGGACCGCAACGACCGCCGTCGCAACGGTGGTGGGGGTGGAGGCGGCCCGCCAGACGACCGCGACCGTGAACGCGACCGCGACCGCGACCGTGACCGATACCGCCCAGAACGACCCCGCGATCCCACGCGCGAGCGGGACAACCGCCAGTCCAAGTGGGGCAACGACACCAGGCGGGACAAGGATGAGCGCGACCGCAGCGGCGGTGGGGGCGGCGGCGGCGGCAGGCGCGACGAGAAGCCCAGTGCTGGTCCCGGGGGCGGCGGTGGGGGCGGAGGTCTCTCCATTCTTGGAAGGGCGACTGCGGAAAACGGATCGTCGAGGAGGGCGGAGGATGACAGGGCAAGTAAGCGGCGCCGCTGAGCGGCACGAGGAGGGGAGATCACAGTAGGATGGAGAGTAGAGAACACTACGTACACTGCAGTCATTTTGCATGCATGTTGTCAACATTGTTGCTTTGTTGCTTTCTCGTTTGCTGTGGCAAGTTGCAAGTGGCTACGATCGCTACATTGCAGCGTGCAGCGTGGGGCTGCCGTACTGCCGTCGCGTTGTGATGGAATGCGGGGGTTGCGGGGCCTTTTGGCCACCGAGGTGACTGGACTTTTCCCCGGCGGCTTGCGTCCATCCTGACATCCTGTCGTGACATCACCTTCTTCCTTCTATCCGTGCTGCCGACCTCCGTTGACCATGGCCCCACCGCCAATCCCACCACGCCCAACACCATAACCATGGGACCCAAGAACAAGCCCAAGACATCGAGCGCCAGCTCGTTTAGTCTCTTGAGTTTCTTCCAGCGCAACAACAACAACAACGCCCCGGGCGCCTCCACTTTCAACAGCAACAATGTCCCATTGTCACCATCCTCGTCTTCCACCAGTCACGCTCTTACCTCAACGTCGTCTCCCAGGAGGAGCACATGGAAGGGAAAAGACAAGGCCAAGGATGGAGGTTCGTTGGACGACCCAGTGGTGATTAGCGACGATGACGACGACGGCGCTCCGAGGAAGCGGAGGAAGGTGAACGGACACGAGGAGGGTTCGAGCTCAACACGCGTCAACGGTCCTAGCTCCAAGACACAAAGGCGAGACTCACAAGACAACGGTTATGGCCACCTCGGCTCTGATTCGGACGAGGAGATCCAAGCTCTCGATACCATACCTTCCCCCGTCCACCAAGCCAAGGGCGAGCCAGCCGGGGGCGATGGTGAGGACGAGGTGGGCGACTCGCTGGCGGTGTGTCTGGTATGCAACGCTTCACTGCGTGGTATGTCCTCGATGGTGCGTGGTTTTAATTGTGATGGGCATCATGCTAACCACCCAGGCGGTACAAGAGCACGTCAATGCGTGTCTCGACTCGGACGCAGGCTCGTCTCGAACCACGCCTCGACCTCCGGCACCACCACGACCCATAACGTCCATCACGCATTCCCTCTCTCGACCTTCCAGTCCGCCGCCACCGACTGGGGGCGCTCCCAATGCGTTCTCGGTCCTCATGAACGGCCACAAGGAGAAGGAGATGTGGAAGGACGCTGAGAGCACCGAGAAGCGCGATGGAAGGCGGAACGGGCCACGCAAGGCGCCGTTCTACAAGGTGAGCTAAGAAGTTCGTGTCGATCAGCTGACATCAGATACTTACCGGTATGCCCATTGCGGTCGACGCGTTCTGTTACGGCGCGATTCCAAAGGTCACGGCCTACTTCCTCACGTACGTCAACAACGGTCAAGTGCCCTCTAACTGATTGCAGTCACGCACATTCGGACCACTACACCAGCATGAACAAGGGCTGGAGACATGGGCCCATTTACTGTTCCCATACCACGGCAAACCTGATTATCCACATGTTGGGAGTAGACCCGCAATGGGTGGTGAGTTTGACATCTTACACTCAAGCTGACACTCCAGCATGGTCTACCCGACGACGAGCCATGTGTCATTCCGGATACGGGTGGCGTCAGTGTCACTCTGCTTGAAGCTAATCACTGTGGGTGCTTAGAAGGCTTTGACCGGCTGACCCACTCAGGCCCTGGCTCTTCCTTGTTTCTCTTTGAAGGCCCCCAGACCGTGAACGCAGGAGACTCTTCGTTCAAGAGCCCATTCGTGGGGAGTAACAGGGTGTTCCGGTATCTGCACTGCGGTGACTTTCGAGCGTAAGTGATGCCCTCCGCTTCTTGTACATCACCTGCTGACATGACAGATGCCCGAAACACGTCCTCCATCCTGCGGTTGCCCGAGAACGAGTCGACACCGTGTACCTTGACACCACCTACCTTAACCCGCAATACTGTTTCCCGCCGCAACCGCTGGTCATCGAGGCGTGCGCCGCACTGGCCAGACGAGCCGCGCTCGGCGCCGACTTGCCTACGGAGGTCAAGCCCGAGGACGAGGACGCAGACATGGTGGACAATCCCAACGACGCAGAGGATATCAAGCCGGACATTGATGAGCTGGGGGAGGTGGTGATGCCGCTGCGTACAACCGATGACGTCAAGCCAGATATCAAACCCGACATCAAACCAGACTTTACGCCTCACCCAGCCGAGGTGGCCTTTGCGGCCCAAGAACGGTCTGCGCAGATGATGGAAGGGTGGCTGGTCAAGAAGGAATCGAGCGAGGAGGGTCAAGAGGATGTCAAACCGACCGGACGGACGGTCGTTCTCATTGGCACGTACTCGATTGGCAAGGAGAGGATTGTAAAGGGTAAGTCTTGGAGGTGACTCTTGATACTCACACGTAGGCGTCGCTCGTGCCCTCGGCTCTCGTATCTACTGCGACCCTCGGAAACGTGCTATCCTCATGTGCCAAGATGACAAGGAACTACATGAGATGTTGGATGATGATCCTATGAACGTGAGTTGCTCTTGCGCGAACGCCAGCTTATCCCAGTGCCAAGTCCACCTGGTCTCGCTCAACAACATTTCGCTGGAACGCCTGCAGCCGTACCTCGAGGCGCTCAAGCCCCACTTTGACCGTGTACTGGCCTTCCGTCCAACAGGATGGACATATCGTCCTCCAGCAGGTACCAATACCTTGCCCGACGTCAACTTTGTCATCCGCCGTGACCAGGGCCGCGGCTTCAGTGATATCTCACTGAAGCCTATCCGCGGCAGCTCGAGGCAGTTTATGATGTTCGGTAGGTTTCTTTGTCTGGCACCGTCTGACCTACACAGGTGTTCCATATTCGGAGCATTCGAGCTTCTTCGAGCTCACATGCTTTGCTCTGTCTGTGCCAGGTACCGACGTCAAGATCATTGCCACGGTCAATGTACACACCGAGCAGAGGTAAGCTAAACGTTGTGCTCGTGTAACCAGCAGCTGACAACCACCAGCCGCATGAAGATGCGCAAATGGTACGGCTCTTGTTTTGTTCTTTGAAAGCTGACAACAGGTTTGAAAAGTGGGCCGCGGAAAAGTCCAAACGCAAGGAGCGTGGAGAGCCTGCTATTGTGGAATACCGTGACGAGACCTACGTGAGAGCCTTGTTCTCGCGCGGTGGCTGAAACTGACTGGCCACAGTGGTAGCTGTACAACGTATTGTACTTGTGACATGCCTCATGTATTGTACTATGTGTCCAGTATGTTTGATGTTTGTTTTCCATTGGAAGGCCATTGTTGTGGCTTGTGTAGATCAGTGAGTGATCCGTGACGCGTGGGAGAGCCTTGGTTTCCGGTTTCACCGTTTTGCCACCTAAAAGTCAATTTGATCCCGTCTATGACTCACTGAATCTCTGCCTGGCGCTTGGTGTGGAGATATCCCATCTCATCTCCACCCACACACACTGACCCGTACCACTGCTGCCAACATGCTAGCCAACGTAGGCATAGGCATCTTCAAGCGTCGCAACTCGTCGGCACAGGACAATGCCCGCTCGCCTCCTCCACCACCGCCATCGCCGCCTCGCCGCCGCCCCATGCCCTACGAGACTCCAATTCCCGGAGGCCGGTGCGCCTTTCTCGAGCTGCCAGAGGAGGTTCTGCAGCTCGTGTTCGATGAGCTCGACTTGCCTAGTCTTACTCGCTGTTACAGGGTGCGTCACTCCTCCGCTTACCGGGACGCACGCTAACCACATGTATCACTCGCTCCATTCACTCGTTTGACCCGCCAATCGACGTATCTCCTGCACGCGTGCTCCACGCTGAATCTTCCATCTCAACGCCCATGTCCTGGCCAAAACAAACAGCTCTGCAAAGCCGTCAACGGCTACATGACCGAATCGGCAGCCACGAGCCTGCACCACACGCTCATGGCCAACTCGTTCCGTCTCAACCCGCTGGCGACGTGGGCGCGGCCCGACATGCCCAACCAAATGCCCCAGACGTCGGCCAGCATGCTGGCGACGTTGCGCGAGCGCCTGACACGCCTGCGGAACATTGCGCCCGTGTCGACGTCGAGCACCACCCTGCGTGAGCCCGAGGGCAGTCTGTACGAGTACCTCGAAGGTGTCTTGCTCCGCAGTAGGCACTCGAATCCCGCCGTTGCCCGGCCACGATACACAAACGAGATGGCCGTGTACGACATGCGCAAAGGTGGAGACTGGGAGGACGTGGTTGACGATGACGGCGGGAGTGACAGCGGAGGAGCCAAGGGCGGACCCTCCTCACCTGACGAGGAAGAGGAGATCGTCGACGAGGACGTCGTCAACGACACGCGCCGCACCTTTGCGTCAAAGTTTACAATCATGGAAATGGCTGTGGACCCTGGGCAGGACCTCCTCGTCCTTGTCGAGTTGCGCACGCGGGCCCGCCAGGGCCGCAGGGCAGTGCACACCATGCACTTTCACCTGCTCTCTCTCGAGACCTTTGGGCCGCACCCGTTGGCGCGCGAGGAGGTTATCGACTGGCCGTTTGAGATGAGTTCGCGTGAAATCAGCCTCGATTTCCAGATTTGCGACGACGCATTCTTTGTGCTTAGCAAGAAAAGGGTCGGCGGCGAAGCTATCCGTGACGCCCTCATTGGTTGGCAGTGGACGACTGGTCGTCTTACAGCTGTGCTCCCCGCTCCCTCTGGTACGGTGACGTTCCAGTCGTTTGTGCTCTTGAGCCCGTCATCGCTTGTTGTGCCGACTGTGATTGCGCACCTCAACCCGGACCTCGATGTGTTGGACGAGATCCAGAACCCGACCGACCTGTCGTTTACGTACCACCTCCATCTGTTTGCCTTCCCTCCCTTCAGCGGCGACGCGTACACTACCGACCCCCCACCGCCTGTCCCACTGACACACGTGGCGACAATCGACTTGCCTCCCTTCTTCACCAACCTGCTGGACAACGAACCCCCGGCACATGTCGGAGCGCGTACGGACCCTCCTCCGCGCGCCCACTTCCCAACCCACCCGGCCATTGCGCCTCCTCCCTTCCAGCCCGACCCGGAGAGCGGCATCGCCATTTTTGAATTCTACTTTCAGACAATGCGCCAGGAGCCTGACCCGCACTATGTGCTGTTCATGCACAAGACGGCGCTCCTACGATACATGCCCGCCCCGACGTCACCGCTCCTCACCAAGGAATTTTCGCGCCCGGCGCCAGTGATTCCATGGGACAAGATTTCGCCGGACACTCGCCTCTTTGGCCCCGAGCTTGATTCGCCAGGTATGTGTTGACTGACCGACCACGTTTGGTGCTGTGTAACTGACAAACCACCGTTCAGACTGGGTCTGCTACGTGTACCAGAACCGCTACGTCACCACCGAGGACATTGTCGACCTCGAGCGCATGGACGAGGAAGGCAACGTGCCTATCACAGGAACCATGCTGCTCGTTTACGACTTTGACACCCTCCACGTACGACAGGAAAAGCTTGCGCGTCTTCACCGCCTCCAGGATGCCAACCCGGGCATGGAGATTACCGACGAGATGCTCGAGGGCGAGGTCGATGGCATCGAGCTCCACCTGGCCGAGGAGGTGCACGAAAAAGTGGCCCCGCTCACCAGGGAAATTACCACGGGAGCCAACGTCCCATACCTCCTCGCCAGACGGCCGATGCCGCATGGCTCGGTCCCGCTCATTGACAGCGAGCGCATCCTGACGGTCGATGTGAGTTGTGTTAAATCGTTTCCCGGCATGGCTGACCCCAGGAGCGCAACATCCGCGAGGACAGCAACGGAAACCGCACGTTTGGCGAGATTCGTGTCATGCAGTTTTAGAGTCGGTAGCGCTACATACATGTATTTATTAAAAATATTTTGTTCCACGCTGAAACAGAAGCGTGGCTTTTTAAAGTAGTTGTTGTGGCGGGTCGCAGAGGCCTTTTTTCCCATGAGTAAGGTCGCGCAAGCGACGTTCCAAGCGGTGGCTGAGCGGGTGGCGGTGTTGGAACGCTTCGCTTGAGCACCTCACCTCCCGTGTCGCGGACGCTGGGGAGAGGGGGGTGACGTTTTTCGGTCGTCGTTGTTGTTTCAGAATAAATATAAAACCCATGTCTAATCGATGATCTTGCCCATGCGTATATGCTCGATGGGGGGGCCGTCGCCGGTCGGCCCGTATTTAATGAACACGCGTGGGTCGAGGATGCGCATTCCCAGACGCTCGTAGAAACCTATTTGGTCGAGACGGGCGTCGAAATGGAAGAGGATCCTGCCGGCGTCGAGCGAGGCCAGGTCGGCGAGAGCGCGTTCGATCAGGCGACGGCCAATACGCTGACCTTGCAGTTGCTGGAGCACGGCAAATTTGTGCAGCTGCACCTGCTGCCGGATCGGTCCCCTGGCCTTGATGTCGTTTGGGAGGGCGCCGAGATATTCCTCAAACACGACGGTGAGGCAGCCGACGGGTTGTGGGTCGAGGGCGCCGGGAGAGTAGTCGTTGGGCACGTCGTGAAGACCGAAATTTGCCGGGGGTACAGGGAGAAAGGCGCCTAGATGAGCCGTAGTGGGTTCGTGATCGTATGGGAGGAGCTGAGCCGCTAGTGGGATCGACGGCCAGAGTACCGTGTGCCGCAAAAGGGACGTCGAAGTGGCTGGGATCGGCCGGATCACCACCTGGGTGCGGGGTGGCATTGCTTTGGTGTGTGTATGTAGAGTAGGAGCTGTGGGTGGATGTTGGGGGAAGGAATGGGGTCCACAAAAGGAGCGGTGTCTGTGGAGCACAAGCATGGGGTATATATGTATGTGTTGCTGTGGTCGAAGGGGAGTGCGCGGATGTGGTGCCACTGGCAGCGGCCGAAGCGTGATGTACGTGCTGGAGATATATCTAGAAGCTCATGGGGAGGGTGTGGTCGGCACCCACCGCTGGCCCAGGCCCTGGGCACCACCAACGACCAGCAGCGACGGTGGTAAGAAAAGCGGGGCGGCATGTGCCACTTACTCTGATACGGCCGGATTGACGGAGATGGGGTGGCTACCGCAGTCACATGCCTAGCACTTGTCACAACCCGTCACCCAAAAGAGGTCGGTGCCTCCTCACTGCATCGACGTACGTACTCTGCCGTCGAACCGTACCGAACGACCTCAAACCTTCCAGGATCGATTGGGCTCTGGGGGAATCCATTACGGGAACGTCCTTTCCTTTCGGGTCCATGTCGTCCGGCCTCTCGACGTAATCCAACGCGGATTGCCTTGATGAAACCACGGCCGACACCCCGCTCCAAGCCCCCGCAATACTCGTTTAGCGTCCCCAGTAGTGTGTAGAGCAGTTGGGAACCATGGTGCATGGTGTAAACCCACTCTGCCGTGCCCGATGACAGGCGCGGACGACGGTATGCTGGACTACGGCCGATATACATGACGTGTGCAGTCCCATTTTTGATTCCGCCGCCGCCGCTTCGCGTCTGACGCGTTTCAACGCTGTCAAAAACAAAACAATCACCTCGTCACCACTACCACAACCACGACTCTCGCTTGCCGCCATGGACGTCGACGAGCCAACAGGCCTCGTGTACCCGCGTATCCATGGGTACCGTATCGGAGAGGAGATTGGCGGAGGCGGCTTCTCAAAGTGAGTGCACAGTGCTGTGGCCTATTGGACGCGTGTCGTTGTTGCTGGCCAGCCAGGTTGTCTTGGCCTCTTCCCACCACCCGCCGGTGGAGACTGCCGCAGGCACATGACACCCCGGGCTTGCGCTAACATTTTCTCTCTAGAGTCTTCCGGGCCATCGACGACGACCATGGTCGCGTCGCAGCATGCAAGGTCGTCAACATTTACATCTCAGCGTCCTTGGGGTACGGCACGCCTAACGTAAAGGAACTGCAGAAAGAGGTCCAGGTCCACAAGAGCTTGCGCAACCCGTACATTCTCGACTTTCTCCACTCGGAGCACCTGGACCAGTCCAAGGAGGCAGAGGGTATCGTCCCGGGACTGTACATCCTTCTCGAACTGGCCGTTGGTGGCGACCTGTTTGATAAGATTGGTGGGTGCCTTCGCGGTTGTGGTAATCTGACCCAGCAGCGCCCGACGTCGGTGTTCCCGAAGACCTGGCCAAGTTTTACTTTGCCCAGCTCGTCTCCGGCGTGGTATGTTCTGCTCCTTCATGAGAGTCCGCTGACCTGCCAGGAGTTCATCCACAGCAAGGGCATCGCCCACCGCGACATCAAGCCCGAAAACCTCCTCTTGGCCGCGAACGGCAACCTCAAGATTACCGACTTTGGCCTCTGCGCCGTGTTCCGCTACAAGGGAAAGGAGCGTCTCCTGAGTGGTCGCTGTGGAAGTCTTCCCTATGTCGCACCAGAAGTGAGCTGAACAACAACCGGGGAAGCGCAAGCTGACATACCCAGCTTTCGTCGCCAGGAGGATACGCCGCCGAGCCGGTGGATATCTGGGGCATGGGCGTTGTCCTCTTCACCATGCTCGTCGGAAACACACCATGGGACGAGCCGGTTGCCGAGACAAGTGTAGAGTTCAGGACGTACGCCGCCGGTGAGGTGTGGGAGTTCCAGCCGTGGAGCCGAATCCGTGGACAGTCCAGGGGTGAGCTTGCGATCGATGACCCCTCAAGCTGACGCCAGACCTCATGTGCCGCATGCTCGACATCAATCCCTCAACACGGCTCACCATCTCGGGTCTCTTGACGCACCCGTGGTGCATGACGTGGGTGGTGTTGACTGAGGCTGTTGCTGACCCTACCAGGCCTTCGCAGCTCAGTCGCGAGCAGATCCCAGAGGCGCTCACCCAGGGTATGCGTGCGAGTGGTATGATGGCCGTTGCAGACCCGACTTTCAAGGACCCGAACGCCGCCGCGTATGCTGCTTCGTGAGTGGTCTGTTCGCCAACGCTTGTCATTCAAGCTAACATGTATCAGACGTAGCCAGCGTGTCTTTGGCGAAAGCCAGTGGAACACTCAGTGGAACCAGCAGGAGTCGCAGTTTATGCGTGCTACTGGTAACTTGGTGAGTTTTGGCTACCCAAATCCCCTTAAGACTAGCTAACGGTCAGACGCAAGGAGGAGACTACGACAACAATACGACGCGTTTCTGGCTCGCTCTCGACGCCCAGGACTCGTTCGCTCTCCTGCACGAATTCCTCTGCAGTGAGCTCGGCGAGGAGAACGTCCAGGCCAACTCGACGCACACGGCTCTCCGCGTGCGCAAGGCCGCCGGCCAAAAGTCCGTCAGCGGTGCCTTTGTCTTGCGTACCAGCGACACACACGCGGCCTCTGGGCAAACTCTGGTCTCGATGCGTCGTGAAAAGGGCTCGATCCTGCACTGGCGCTCATTCTGGTGGAACACTGTCCGCCATGTCGAGCTGGAACAGTACGTTGTCAAGGGTGACGCGTAGCGCGGACCAAAACGCATCACCAGCATGTGAAGGTGAAGAAACAGATCAGCGAGGATCAAGTGTCAGAATTTATTGTTGTAAGCCAGGTCTAGCCCATGTCTTAGATGGATGCAGAACATTGTCACCACACTGAGGGTCGTCGTGTCCCCCCTACCGATTGATTCTGTAGGACTATTCCATGCTCATACGGGAGTCGATGGCTGACAACCGAGCTGACCCCCAAACGTCCCGTGGCTAATGGTGACCGGAACAATCACTCACGATCACTCTGAAACCACAGCCCTTTAACCCATCGTGGTCCTTTGGCAGGCCCCGGAACCCATATGCAAATGCATACATAAGTTGGCAGTAGATGGCTTTCTCATTTCCTCGTCCTCACAAGACTTTCTCTTGTCTAACCTTCCCCCTCGCAAGTTGTGGCCCCTCTGCCAAGTCAAGTCCAAAGCGGCCTCAGCGAAACCGATCTGTGAGTCTTTGACCCACTCTGCCCCGTTAGACATGACACACCCCCACCCGAGAAGGCGCCTTGCACCTCCTCCAGTCGCGCGTGGTGTTGTATAAACAACAGTACGCACTAGATACACGTAAACCATTTGTGTGTACAATACGCCCCCCTTTAATTTTTCAGTTTAAAGGATATGGGCCTTTCGCACGGCGATGGAGCAAGTCTCCATCTCCCCTCCAACTATACCCGCTTCCAGTATACCCCACCTTCCAGTATACCCCTGGACGCCGTCCAGTATACCCCGCATCCAATATACCCACCATCCAATATACCCCCCATCCCCTACCATGTGTATACGACGACTTTCAACCCAATATCAACTCCCCCCTGCATTTACTTCGTCTGACGGTTCAGATTTCACTCTTGCGCGCGCGACGGCTATCGTGGGCAGGGCGACAACAGATATCATAAAGGCACCGACAAGAGAGTGTCCTGAGTCTTGACGCTGCGGATGTATGAATTAAGTTCAGTTCAGTTCAGTCCAGTGGGTCCAGGCCATCAGTTGGCAGCCTGGGAGCCGTCAATCAGTGTGGTGCCAGTTATATGTGGTACCCATCTAACATGATCCGTAATCTAAGTAAGTACGCGTCGCAGCCTAAAGCTTGGCCTTGACAATAGCACCACGCCATGTCTTGACGTGGACGCCCGACGCGAAGCGCACGCCCGTGTCCCAGTCGGCGAGCTGAAGCGTCAGTCAGCTGAGAAGACGGACAAAACTCAGCTGCACTTACCACTACGCGGATGTTGGCCATGCTGGTAGTCATGTGCTCGACAATGCACGTCAGGCGCAACTTGCGGCCACTGTAATGGTTAGCTGCAACGTGTTTAAACAAGTAGCTTACCATGGAGCAGGGTTGAGGTACTGCATGTCAAGGGTCACCGAGACGCCCGAGAGCATGGGGGGCGCCCAGAATGACTCAGTAGCGAGGAGGGACATGGAAGCCGACGATACGCTGGGATAGGGAATGAGCACAGTTCAGTCATGAGGTACACTCACGAGTCTACCAGACAGGCCGAGCACGCGCCATGGAGGTTCTGCATCGGGTTGCACATGTCTGACATCAGCCTCAAGCACTGTAGCTTTTTAGAAAGTGAACTGAGACCCACCCTCAGTGACCACCACCGAGTACACCGTGTGCCATCCCTGCGGAGGGATAGTGCGTCCGCCCTTGGCATTGATTTCGGGCACGGGGTCCATCTCGACGGGCTTGATAGTGTGGTGCATGTGCGATCCCCACGGGATGTGGTCGAGGAAACCCATGGCCATGTCGGCAGCGTCTTCAGTGAACGGGATCATGGTGGACGTCGAGGCAGCAGTTGGGGTCTGGGAAGGCATAGGCAAGATGAGTGGTGGGGCGGTACAGTTGCTGTGGAGTGGGGGAGAGCAAGCAAAGATGAAAGCAAGGTGTGGATATAAAAGTGCAGCAATGGACGTTGTGCCGGCCGTCACCGGCCGGCGTAGATATCATCGTTCACGGCGGGGCGGGAATCGCATTGCCGGACTCGGAGTGCGG
The DNA here is from genome assembly GCF_003942205.1 of Apiotrichum porosum. Classification (NCBI taxonomy): domain Eukaryota; kingdom Fungi; phylum Basidiomycota; class Tremellomycetes; order Trichosporonales; family Trichosporonaceae; genus Apiotrichum; species Apiotrichum porosum. Next base: position 197,747 of record NW_021167129.1, on the reverse strand, counting down.
GGCGATACCCGACATCAAAAGCTTAGGCATGCGGTTAGCTTTCACGCAAGGAAGGCGCGCAAAGAGTTTATTAATGGTTAGCCATCTGTTTTCAAATTGATTTTCTAAAGCTCTACTAATACCACTCTTGGGCACGGTCATACATCTCCGTGTCGTATGCCATCTGACAACGAACATACAGAGGCCCAGACCGAGAGCGACAGAGGCGGTACACGCAAGTGACGTGCTGAAAAAGGTCCTTGAGACAGGCGTCGGATGTGAATGGGTTGCAGCTGGTGATGCACACTAGCCCACGGCCCTGATGAGTGGGTGAGTGATCTGCTGGCTGGCGAGAGGTAGTCCGTCCTACCACTTTGACACTGCGCATGGACTGGGGCATGTATGCTGTTATTGTGGGTGGTAGTCTCTAATTCCACAACCTACCGCCTTACAAGTGAGCCATATACCGTGGTTCTCGGAGAGTGGCTGTGCGTGAAATGGTTTTAAAAAACGCCCAAAATACAGAAACCTCCTCTGGCAGCCACACTATTACCCCAACACGGTACCCCAACACGCTCCGCTCCATTCCACCGGCTGTGTCGGTCCAATACCTCCCTATGGGGTCTAGGATACACCGAGACTCTTGTTGAAGGCCCTAGAGACGTTCACGCCAACTAGTCAGTGTTCATACCACTTTGGGCAAACTAAAAGCCATCTCCTTCTCACTTGGGGAAGTGGGCGAAGTACCGAGACCGGATCATCTTCCTGCTCGCATTTTAGGTGTCGGTCAACCCGGATGTGTCGGGCACACTGTATGTACATGTGACCGGCTGTGTCGGGTAGCAGAACATCTGCAAGGACGCTGTTGAGGCGAGATTTATGTGCTGGAAACGATCGGGGCGATGGTTCGACCATGTTGTAGACCTCCGATCCTCCCTCAGACGTCTATCGCTCTGTGGCGAAAGGTTTATGATTTCACTGTATCCAAGACATCCGGCGCCACACGGATGTGTCGGACAGCCAGACAGAATGCGTGGAGTCGGCTGTGTCGCTTTAACCATGAATATTTCCTGAATTTGAGTCGGGGCGTGTGCGGATTATTATGGAGCTGTTCCTGCGCCAACGCTTGCTGTGGCCCAATCGATTGAGCGACTGAGCGACGTTGGAACAGCGTCACATTCGCGGGCTGGCGTCTGTCAGAGCACTTCCCTGTATGCGAGGGTTGCACCTTGTACAGGACATCCACAACAGCAGTCGCGGTGACAAGGATGTATCACGTGGCACTGACACGTATGTTCCCACTCGGGAGGGAACACACGAGGCGCCGTCACCGGCTTCTGGCACGAACATACATTGCTCACCACCGCGTCCCAAGCGTGCATACGCAGCTGTTCGTGGTAGATCTCTCATTATATCTTCAGTGAAGACTCGGGGCCGATAACGGTGACGAAGTGCACCCACGAGGATGACGGCGCTGGTGATGTGCAAGGGGGAAGTGAAGCAACCGCATATGTGATCCGCCGCGGATGGTTGACGGTGGTCCAGTCAACCACCTTTCCCCAGTCCCCATATAGAAACAAGCATTGTCACAGGACGACCAACTCCCATTCCCCACCTCCCACAACACTTCCCACCGACCCATCGACCGCTCACAACAACCATGGCCCCCCAGACAAGTTCGTATGCATGCACCCTAGCCCACACTGACATGTGTCGCAGTCAAGGTCGCCTTCAACGGTCTCACCTGGGAGGAGAACCCCATCAAGGTCTCCCAGACGCTCCCTGTCAAGCACACCATTGCGACCATGGAACGCAAGTTTGACACCAAGGACATGAATGGCTTCGCGATCGGCTCCTATGTCATGTGAGCACTCATGTTGAGCTGCCAGAACCAGTACCACAATTATCGCAACTGACGACCCAGGACGTACCACCCTGGCACGGAAGACAAGAAGTGCTCCTTTGGTGAGATCAGTTGCCTCGCTGGTGGCAGAACCCCCCCCGTAACTGACCCACAGTCGGCATGCAGGTCTTTGACGGCACCCTGCTCGGCAAGAAGGGATCGTTCACTTGCAACGCGAGCGGCATCTACGAGTGCGGTACGGTAGACACCAAGTGGACCATTGACCCGGACGCCTCCACGTGAGCTTTAGGTTTTACTCTGGGGGGGGGCTCCACAGCTGACCTGCAGTGGCGAGCTCAAGGGCCTCACCGGCACGGGCTGGTACAAGGTCTCTGGCCACAACCCTGGCCAAGAGGTCCCCGGCGAGCTGACGGTTGAGATGCCTTGAGCCGGTCTGTCGCTGCTGGAAGGCCTCATCGGCCAGGACTGCTGAGCGGTGTGGAAAGACTCGGAAACGTGTAATTTTTGTGGTCGTGTGTCGTTTCAACGTATGTATGCACCAGACGGGAATGCCGGTGCGTATTGGAGCCGTCCCGATGGTACTGACACCGGAGTCCCGGAGTTGCACAGTGCGCAGCTAGATAACAACGTTGCATGTGTTATGCAACGATTAAACGAGACCAGAGAGCACCCAACAGGCGTCACCAACCGCGGGCCGAGAGGGACGTTTGCTGCAGCGATGACGCAACGGTCACGTGACGGGCGGCGAGCAGACCCCCGTTCCTCCACCCCCCGGACGTGTCGGCGCCTGGGTGGAGGAAGGTGGAGGCGGCTGTGGAGGGCTGGTCTCGGAGGTGGTGTGGGTGGAGGCCGTGGAGGTGATGAATGGCCCCTCCCCTCTTCTTTAAAGTTGCACCTCTTGATTGTCTCGCTCAGCCCAAACACCTTACACCAACACCATGCCTGCTGTCCCTCCCGGATCCCTCGTCCTCCTCACCGGCGCGTCCGGCTTCATCGCAACGTAGGTGGAAGGCAATATGACGTCGCTAACCGACTCCACAGCCACACCGTCCAGGCATTCTTGGACGCGGGATACCCCGTCCGCGGCACAGTCCGCTCCAAGGACAAGGGCGAGTACCTCGCCAACCTCTTCAAGGGGAGCAAGGTCCCCTTTGAGTATATCATCGTCGAGGACATTGGCAAGGTATGTTTGTTTGTGGCGCCGCCCCCATTTTTGAGTATTCCCCAAGTGTCACTGACCATGTCTCTCTGAACAGTCCGGAGCGTTTGACGAGGCGGTCAAGGATGTCGTCGGTGTCGCGCACACTGCCTCGCCGTTCCACTTCAAGGCCACCAACCCCGAGGAGCTCATCCGCCCCGCCGTGGACGGAACCGTCGGCGTGCTCAAGAGCATCCAGAAGCACAACCCCAATGTCAAGCGTGTGGTGATCACCAGCTCGGTGGCCGCCATCCGTTCCGGCGCGCCCAGCCCTGCCGTCTACACTGAAAAGGGTAGGTGTTGGGCATAGTTGTAAATCACCTACCTAACCCTTGGCAGACTGGAACGAGCAGTCGACCGAAAACGTCAAGAAGCTCGGCAGCGCGGCGAACCCTTCGGACAAGTATCAAGGTGAATAGCGGTGACAGGATCAAAGTCAAGCTGACGCGGCAGCCTCGAAGACTCTGGCCGAGAAGGCATTCTGGAAGTTTATCGAGGACGAGAAGCCCTCGTTTGACGGTGCCACCATCCACCCTCCCCTCGTAGGTTTCCGGCTCTTGTGGTAACCTAACGCTCCAGACCATGGGTCCCGTCATCCAGCCTCTGGGCAGCATCGAGCAGATCAACACGTCGAACGGTACGTTCCAGCCCACCCCAGCTCTGCCCAACGACACTTCCCGCTAATGCTCTCTCTCTCTCTGTGCAGGTATTGTCCTCAGCTGGTTCCGTGACAACCACAAGCAAGACGAGATCCCCCCCTCGGCGCCGTTCAACTGGGTCGACGCTCGTGACGGTACGTTATCGCGCAGACCTCCCCGGAAAGTCCCTTGCTGACATAACAACCAGTCGCCCAAGCCCATGTCCGCGCCCTCGCTGTCCCCGAGGCGGGTGGCGAGCGCTTCATCACTAGCGCCGGTCCCGCCGGTCCCAACGACTACGTGCTGGTGAGTTTAACAATGCATCCTGCTGCCCCGCTCGTAAAAGCCCCCCCTTAACACTCCTCGTCAGGCCTTTGAGCGCTTCTTCCCCGACCGCACAACCTACCCCAAGGGCAACAAGGCCGAGGTTGCGACCTGGCACGCCAAGAGCGACCTTTTCGACGGCTCCAAGGCTGAGCGTGTGCTGGGCATCAAGTACCACCAGCTCGACGAGAGCGTCAAGGACACTATTGACAGCCTTGTCAAGAGGTACAACGTTTGAGCTGTTCTGTTGATATGTCATTGGGGCGCACGATCGCCGGAACTTGTTTGGTACGCAATACATATCTGCTGGCTCTCTCTCTCACGCCTTCCTCAAATGCACATGCACACTACTTAATACTAATGCCAGTTCTTCCTCGGAACGGCTCTCACGCCATGGTCATGCGCCTTCCCTCGCTCTTCCTACTCTCGCTCCTCCTCCCCTCGCTCTTCCTACCCGACGGGCGCTCTTGCATATGGCGCCACTTCTTGCTCATCTTGTCGTGGCGGCTGATGATGTGCTCCAATTGGTCCGTGGCACTGTCCGACAGGTAGAAGCCATGCTGCTTCTTGTAGTGGACTGAAATATCGACCGCTTTCTTGATCGGGTGGCCATCCACCGCCCTTGTAAAGTCAGCGGCGCTATACGGATCAGAGCCACACGCAAAATCTACTCACATGCACATCGCACAGAACCACCCATGAGAATCCCTGCCCACCAGCTGGCCTAGGTGGTCGCCCACCCAAGCACGGTGTCCCGGGTACATCGCATCGGAATACTTGTCCTTCTTGCCCTGGGACGCAGGTACAGGTGTCGGTGTCTCTCCATCGACACGCCGGCGCTGCTCGGCGCGTGCAATCGAGCTTTGCACAGGAGACTGAGCGCGGCGCTTGCGATCGACGGGAGTGCTTGGCGAGCCAGCAGCCGAGTCGGCCACAACCGATGACCTGCTGGACACGACGGGGGTCAAAGGCGCGCCGGTGGTGATGGTGGCAGCGGGGGTCGGCGTGGGAGCGACCTTGATCACAGGGGAAGCAGTCTTGGAGACGAGAGGAGACGACGTTTCCTGGGTCTCCTCCACCAGCGGCGGAGTCGCAAAACTAGCAGCTGACAGTCAGCGGCAAACTGTGAAATACCACTTACCAGACACCTTGGCTGCGAGCTTGCCATTCTCAGCCTTGAAGGCAGAGTTCTCAGTCTCGAGGGTTGCACAAGTCGTACGCAAAGTCTCGCAGAGTGACTTTTGCTCAGAGAACATCTTTCGCCACTCGGCTTCCTTGGATAGAGAGTCCCTGGTCAGGTCGGCCTTGACCCGGTGCAACTCTTCCTTGTGACCTGCAACGAGTTCGGTAACCTGCTTCTCGTAGACGGCGAGCTGCTTTTCGGCGGTCTTGACGTCCATGTCCTTGCCTTCGACTTCTTCTTCGAGCTCCAGAACGCGGCGTTGCTTCGACTCGAGGAGTGTGGCCAGGTTGGTCTGGGCCGTCGAGGTGGTGTTGGTCGCCGTCGAGGACTTGACTTGCCTGATTGCCTTGTGGATGAGCTCCACGACAGCCTTGGCCTTGTCCATTGGCGGAAGGCCAGTAGGGATGGCAGGAACCGGCTGGCCAATGGCCTTGTAGACGGTGGCGACTCCATTGATCACAATCTCCTTGAACGCCTCGTCCATGTGAAGGTGGTCAAGGTTTGCCTTTTCAATCTCAGCGTCCTTTGTGTCCACCTCGGCGGTGAGATATCCAATCTCGAGATCCTTCTTGGCCGCGGCGGTGTCCAAGTCGATAACCTTCTTCTCGAGCGTCACAATGGAGTCCTTGAACTGGTCCCGCGCAGAGGTCGCTGCTAAAAGTTGCGCATCGAGACTGTCCACCTTTTTCTGCAACTGGGCGAGGCGATATTGCTCGGTAGAGACACGGGCGCGGCTCTGTCGCAGCTCATTGTCCACCGCCTGAACCTGGCTATTGCTGGCTTGCAGTTTCGTCTTGACCGTGTCGAGTTCTTTCTTGAGCTTGGCAACAATATCCTTTTGCACGGTGACCTCCAAGCCGGCCTTGTCCGCAGTCGCCTGCGCGGCCGCCTCGCGAGCCTTTGCATTGTCGTCAAGGTCCTTCATCTTCAGGATGTTGTGCTTGATCTTCTCTTTAAGAGCGGCACTGTCGTCCTCAAGGCTTTTGCGTTGGGCCGCAAAGTCGGCCTCTATAGTCTTCCTGGCGTCCTCCTTGACCTTCTTGATGGTGTCGTTGAACGTCTCGAGCTGACGCTCCTGCTGGGACTTCACGGAGATGAGGCCTTTGATCGTTTTCTCGTGACGGGCATTCACCGCCGTGAGGTCTGTGACCAAGTTTTGTTGACGGGACGTCTCCACGCGGAGAGACTTGATCTCGGCAGCAGCTTGGTTATGAACATGGTCGTTGTTGGCGGCCTGCTGCTGAGCCGCACGTAAAGCAACGGCAGTTTCCGAGGCAATCCTCTGGTGTCTGCCTAACTCGAACCGCACGCTGTCAAGCATCTGCTGCGTGTCATGGAGCATCTTCTGCAGCTGGTGGGCCTTGGTGGATTGAGTGAGGGTCTTTTGGGCCTCCAGCTGGATCCTTTCGTCGGCCTTGCGCTGTTCCGCATGGTAGTGTTGATGCAGAGCTTGCTCACGCTGCCGGGATTCACGCCTTTCAGATCCTACGATATCGTTGGCAGCCGTTTGGAGGAATTGGTTCATATAAGCGAGATGCTCCTCGCTGAAAAGTAAGCGCCAGCACACCTTGTCAATGAACACGACTTACGCTCGGTTTGCCTCTCGGGCGACCGCGTCGGCAAGGTATTGTTGACGATACGCTTCCGTAAGCGATATCTCAGCCACCGGGAGGGTTGGGGAACGTAAATACATTGCTGTCCCAGAAGCAGTTGAGCTGGACGAATTGTGCGGAGCTGAATCAGGACGTGGAGCAATCTGGCGTGAATGTTGGGCATGGGAGGACGTGGAGGCTGTTGGGGTGGGGAGGGTAGCACGGCGCTGAATGCCCGGCGGTAGCTGCTGCTGATTTTGCTGATTGACCGACATCGACTGGCGACGAGGCGGCTGTACAGGTGGCTGTAGTGACGCGGGCTGTACCTGTTGTGCCACATGGATGGCAGCAATGTGACGCAAAAGCAACTCCCAATTGCCCAGGTTCTGGTAGCACTCTGCGGCCGAGTTGGATGGCATCTTTTCTAAAAGGTCGAAAAGAAGAGGCCAAATGGGGACTTGGATGCCATCATCAAGGATAAACGGGGAAGGAGGGCTGGACGGTTGCCACTCTGCGGGTAGTAACTGAACGAGGTGCATGTTGGCGATCGGACCCAGGCGACGCGGTTGTTGTTGTTGCAGAATGAATTTCCTCCGCAATCTAGACATCATAGCCGGTGCTTGCTGCTGCTGCTGTTGTTGCTGCTGCTGAACGGAAGCACCTGGCAACGAGGTGTTGATGCCAGTGGGAGCCTGTGCAGTCCATTGTCGGATGATGTTCTGCACTGCGACACTCGTTGCTAGGTTGTCCTCAGCGCTCTGGGTGGTGTTCATGGGAAGACCACGCGTGGCGGATGGGACCGCCGAAGTTGAAGCCGCAGCCGCAGCAATAGCCTCTGGTAGATCGGCGGTATCGCTCGAGGAGGTGGGAGAGTCAACCACAATAGGATCGTCAAAGGTCGTGCCCACCACCGCAATCGGCTGCAGAGGGGCCAAAGTGGCCGCTGAAGCGGGGATCGACAGCGCGGGGGCAGAGGTGGCGGGAACGGTAGGTGCTGGGGCCAAGTTGGTAGCGGCCTGGTGAGGTGTTGTGGGCACAGGCTCTGTACGTGCGTCAGTCGAGGAGACGACTGTGGAGGACTCTGTGTTGGCCCCTTCAGCAGACGCTGCGGTCGGGGATGTTGTCACGGTCGCGACAGTAGCCGCCGCGGCTGGAGGGAGTGCAGGTGATGGCTCAGACGATGGAGCTGGCGACGGTGTAGGCGGAGCAACGGCCCAAGTCTTCCTCACGGGAGCAGGGGCCACGCCCGCATCCGCACCGGCTGCAGCTTGCGTCGAGGTGGAAACAGCAGTGGGTGGAAGGACGACAACTACTGGAATAGAGGTCGACGCAGGTGCAACTGGTGCCGCCGCCTGGGTAGAGGTCGACTGGTGAGCCATGACAGGTGATTGAGCGGCGGGCGAGGGAGGAATATGTGCGGCCGCGGGCGGCAACGAGGGCGGCACGTTCTGGAGTGGAGACTTGACCGTCGTCGGCGAACCTCCTCTGCTGCTAAGGCTCTTGCCTAGCTGGGACACAGTCGGGCTGGTGGGCTGCGATGAGTTGGCCCTGTCGCGTTGAGCCTGGCGCTCGTTGGCGACCTTGACGCGGGTCAAGAACGCGCTAAGCGGGGTTGACGTGTTACCAGCAGCTGTGGGCGCAGGTGTGTCTGGAATGTGTGGTATGGCCGCCGGAGCGATGCCAGCAGTCGCTGAGGTTGACGAGCCGCCCGTTGATGCGGAGGGAGCGCCCTGGGGACCAGCGCCTGGACCGGCCGACGGCACACCCGGGTTGTCGCTCGTCCTCACGGTGCTCATAGCTAGCTCGCCGTCAGCGCCAATGAGAAGAATCCCTTATTCTCGTGGGCACAGAAAACGGCACTGATGAGGAGTGGTAGTTGTAGGTAGGGACGTGAACGTGACGGAAGGCGGTGGTTCCACAGAAAGTTGCACGGATTGATACCACGTTGATGCGCGAGTCTGCTGATGGTCAACCCGAGGGAGTGCTGCTGAAGGGCTGTCGAGAAAGCTCGCTTGACAGTGTGTAAGCAACCCTTAACAGTCAATAACTGTATCGCTGGCCGTACAACCGCTGGACGAATGTAAACTCACCTCGCCACCTCGATGGTCGTGTGAACTTTCGGGGCGCGTGTGCGGCGTTCTCGCACGAGCGAGGGGCCTGACGCGTGTACGGGGAGCGCAGAGGGGGTGTGCCAGTCGTCTAAGACTCTTTGATCTTCGGTGGTGTTTGCCTGTGGTAACCTTTTGTGGACGGGACAGCGGGATATCGGGTGAGACGTATGATGTGGTTGTTGGATTCGACTGGGCGGCGACGAAGCAAGACGGGCAATAACAAATGACATAATGATGGACCTTGTTTATGATTACGTAAGCAATTGTTGGCCCATACACCCTCGAGCATCACCCACCTTCACCAGCACAGCGTGTATCTGTTTGCTCATGTTTGTCTTTCTTTAGGATACACGGCTTACTAGTGACATACAGGACTCACAGATAAGCCATGTTTCAGAAAGCGAGTGAGACAGATGGCAAGATGACATGGAAGGTCGGTGGCACCTCAAGCCACCATCAATGCCACAACACCTTTTCAATGGCTCTCCGTCGTGGGGTCTCTGGGACGGCTGAAGTCCAGTGATCCACTGACAAGTGGTCAATGTGCCGTCACTGGTACAGTGCTACCCAGATCTCCTTTCCCCTGTCCGCTTCGGAGGTCAGCGAACATGCCGACCACGCAGCCACGCGAATATGTATATGTACCGTCAGTTCCAAGGCCCCGCCACCCACCCAGAGTTCTGGGTCCTGACGCACTCTCTCCGCGCATAGCGTGCGCAGCTGCCATGGCTTCTCCCCGTAGCCATCAAGCCAGTCGTGCTGACAATAGCCCGTAACCAAGCCGGAACGACCTTGCGCCGATCACAACGTGCTCCGAGCCCTTCGAGTTGGGTCGTCAGCCAACGCGGCTGGTTCCTAGCCGTACCCAGTATTCCGATCTGGGTAGGGTAGGCGACAGACAAGGTATGAAGAGGGCAAGTGCACTCTTTATCTGGTGTTATATACACCCACGTTCGCTTACGTTGTAGACACGTAGAGAGTAGGGCCATCCAGTGAAGGCTCACAAGACCAAACGTAAAACCATTTACCACATCCACGTGTATGTACAAACGGGTATACCCATACCATTATTGCAACTTTCCAAGTTCCCAACTTGTCAACTTCTCTGTACCTGTGTTGCTCCGAGCCTCTCGTCCTTCTGCACCCTTATTACTTGAACGTTGCAGGCGTGCTGCCGCCGACATGCGGTTGGCCGTACGACGGGGGCGGGATGTTGCTGGGGTTACCTCCGGGCTTGTCAAAGTAGTGGGTTGCTGGCTGCTGGGGCTGGTAGGCGTACGGGGTCGGGTACACGTTGGGGTCGATCTCGCCGTCCAGAGCCCCGCTTTGATACGCTGGGACCCCATGTGCGTGTTGCGCGGGGACGACGTCCTTGCGGGCCCTCCGCTTGCGGCGGGCGAAGAGGCACCATGCCAGCAGACCGGCCAGGACAGCCACCACGACGACAACGGCGATGGCGATGATTGCGCTCTTCGACAGCCCGCTCGAGCTCGACGAGGAGGCGCCCGGGCTGGAAGACGAGCCGCTACCGCCCGCGGTTGTCGAGCCACTGGACGAGTTGGCGCCGCTTGACGAGCTGGAACCTGTCTGTCCAGTAGAGGTGCTGGCGACCTTGGACCCGTCCCTGCGAGTCAGTCTTGAACCTTCCAGTGTATATCACTCACCATCCGTAAAAGGTGATGCTGGTCAACCCCTGCTGGCCCTGTGCCTCCAGGACGCAGTCGAGAATAAGAGTCTGAGCTACGGCAGTGTCGATAGGGAGCACGAACAGAATAGCGTCGGTGGTGTAGGGGAAGCTGGCGTCCACGACGTAGGTGGTCTGGTCGTACTCGTCGGTGACGGGGGCCAACTTGATGTACAAGTTGCCCGAGGCCGTCGAGCGGGTGCCGTTGATGACGATAAAGCTGGTACCAGGAGGCAGGGCGATACGAGCAACGGCATCGTCGTAGCAAGTGGTATGTTGAGGGAGACTGCCTGCAGCATCGGTGACGTCCCAGCGTCCTGTAAGGTTGTAAAACGTCGAATTGACCTGCGAGTCGCTGCCGACAAAGTTGACGACTGTCCTGGGAACGTCATCAAGCGAGGTGATGGAGGAATTGGTAGTGTTCAAGCCGGTTGCGATTACTGCCGAGTCGAGCGTCCAGCTGCCGTAGACTGCCTGAATGTTCATGGTATAGGTCTGGAAGCGCGGGGTGGAATGCTCCCACAACACGGTCGCACTTGCAGGCTGGAGGAGGTCGGTCTCGGCCGTCGTGGCTGCCCACGACGGGTCGCCCACGACACTTGCATAACCCGCGACCTTTGCATTGCCATTCGAGTCTGTCTGTGCCCAGTTGCTGCCCACGCCGTTGTACCAAAGGGCCGTGCCGATAAACTGCACCGAGGCCGTAGCGGTGTTTGAGGTCGATGGCAAGGTCCAGGTGCCGCCGAGGTTGGCAGTGTCTGACGGTGACCAGCCAGAGAGCTTGAGGGGTGCGTCAAAGGGGCGCAGTGTCCAGTTGAACTGCAGAGTGGGTGCGTACAGCTCGGCGCCGAGTGCTGCATGGGCGGCGACCAACGTGGCCACCAGGTGGAAGGGAGTGACCATTGGGGTAGAGCGGCAAGTGGATGGATGGATAGGGACAAGAGTGTAATGTGGACTTCCATCTGATCCGCAGTATCTATGTGTGCCAACCGTCCGTCGCCGTCGTTCGTCATATCCCCCCACTGCCCACACTGGTGGCGGCAAACGACGCACCGCAAAGCCCAAACGGTGACCAGAGATGCTTCTTTTGATGGGCCTTGGCACTGCATTGTGGCGCTCTCTCACCTGTCACTGCCGCGACGCTAATCGGGTCCCTCCCGTGCCAGCGCCAAGAACACGCGTTTGGTATAGTGCGTGATTAAAAAGGCTTAAACGCCGTCGGCATCGCCTTGTATAACTGGACCAATGGAACACGCGCGCGCTGCTTATGACAGACAAGCATGTTAGTTATCTGCCGAGCTCACAAGGCGGGGGCGGTGCTGGTCACCATCAAAACCCCGTCTGGCCGGTGACACACCGGCTGATCGACAGCAGGAACGATGGCCTGCACGTAGCCGTGCCTTTATGGATCCCATAGTAGGGGGTGTCTCTGGAGCTCTGGCCAGAGACCCAGAGACCAGAAGGAGCGGAACTTGCCCTTCAAGATGTCTTTAGAGCCGAGAATGGGACCGAGTGGGCATAAGGACAAGACTGGCGGAGATCGCAGAGCGGCCATTTTCCTTTTGCGCTGCTTGTCTGGCCTCGTTGGCCGCTCACCGGCTCGGTTCATCGCAGGTCTCTTCTACACCTGGCCACCTGGACAGTGCAGTACACGCAAGCAAGTCCACTGCCCTCCGGCTGCCGTTTTGCACGTTCAACTGGGATTCGTCAGCAGGGAGCTTCTGGAAGGTATGTATGGTCCGAGGCTACCAAACTCACGCCAGTGGCCAGTGGCCATCCTTGCGGCCGGAACCGTCGCCACAGCCTTGTCGACAGACTGCTCAGTGATGTATGTACCACTGTAGGCGGTGCGGTGCGTCGAGATTGCACTCGGCCTATACTGGTTCCGGAAGCACCAGTGCTCGTGCTCGTAGGAACCGTCGTCACTGGAATCTGGGACAAAGACAGGCCGGTCGGGTGGCAACGACGTGCGTGTGTGCCTCGCGCTTCGGCTGCGGCCGCCCAGGACGGATCTCGGCCTGAAGACACGGGGGTACAGACGGATCTTGGATCTTGGAGAGAGACAATAGTCGCCGGCGGCTACAAACCTGGCGATCTGGCGAGCCACCAGTGCCCACGTCGTCTCGGTCATGTACGACCCATCGATCCACGGCACGATGTTGCACCGAGTGGCCGGGTCCTCTGCACCCCTCCGACCCCTCCGGGCCCTCCGAACCTCCGAGTCGCCGGCCAACACCGCCCAGTGCCGTGCGATACCCATGTTGATAACCCTTTGGCGTCGCCGAGATGGCGGCACCGCCGGTCGTCCGGCGCCGACGGGCCGGTCCACCCGGCGACGCGCGACGTTGCTTGGCAGGCGCCGTCGCGCGGTGAATCCAAAAGTCGGCCGTCATGACCTCATTGTTCTCTGTCATGCAGGTTGCTGCTGCAGAGCGTTACACTCCTAGGAGCAACATGCATACTATAAGCTTCGTGAACAAGTACTGTAAATGACGGAGGAGGGGGAAGAGAGGGGGGACACTGGAAAACACTACTACACGTTGTCGCCTACTACTACAGGGGCGATGGTTGCTGTCACTGCTGCTGCTGCTGCTGTCACTGCTTCTGCCGCTGGCGCTGACACAGGCACATCGCTGCCGACCCAATAGAAAAACACAAGCATGGCAAGCATGCCGCCCACAAGGGCCCACGCGAGCCAGCCCGCATCCACTGAACGCACCCAGTTGACGCCGCGGAGGACGCGGATGGCGTAGCTGAACAGACTCATAATGGTGCGCGCGGCCAGGTCGGTCGCGTCGTCGGTCGCTCGCCACATGCGCGGTCGCAGGCCACCTTTAATCTTGAGCAGCACCGTGTTGCGCTCCTCCTTGAGTGTCGCAATCTCGTCGAGCACACCCTTGGTCCACCGGCGCACCTCGTCCTTTTGGTAGATGAGCTGGTTGACGGTGCTGACCATGCCCTGCAGGTGCTTGGTCGTCTCCTCGCGCTCCTTGGCCATGTCCCGTGTTGTCTGGCGGGCCTTTTCGCACGACAGCTCGACGCGGCGGATAGGGTCGACGGGCACACCGAGCGTGGGGTCAAGGGTAGAACGCTTGGGCCACGCCTGCAAGCCAAACGCAAACGAGGGCAAGGCGACAGGCGGCATGGTCGGCTGCGGCTTGCGAGACTTGCGCTGGGCGACCACGCCGTTACCAATGGGGCTGAAGCGGCCATCGCTAAAGTTGCCTCCAGCGCTGAACCCACCGCGGTCCGAGTCGTGGCGGAGGGGAGCGACCGAGTCGGCGCTCTCGTCGTCCTCGCGCGGTGCGTTGGGTTTGCGGCCGCGCCCACGGAGCGCATCTAAACCGTCAAACTCGATATTGACATCTGCAGCCGTGGCGAAGACGGTCTTGACCTGGTCGAGCTGGTGGATATAGTGCGCGAGGGAAAAGTCCATCTGCTGCTCGGCCGCTTCCAGCTCGTCGGTGCGTTGGCGGGCGTTGACAAGCAACAGCTCGCGCTCGGCATAAATGTCATTCTCGACAGCTTGGAGTCGCGCCTGAGTTTGGATCTCGAGTTCGGTGGGGCGCTTGCTCGCAAACTCGGTGTGGCGGATCTGCCTCTGGCGAGCGATAGACTCTTCGAGGTTACGAGCTTCCACTGCACGAGAGATGGAAGCGCTGCGATCGCGCGTCACGCGCGGGCCGGCCAGAGCGCGCTGACCCTTACCAAGGAGACGACGGAAGGTATGGCCCTCGTCCTCGGACGTGCCGGTGGTGTTGTCCTGCCCCTTTTGGCCAGTGGCAGTCGAAATACCTCGACGGAGCCTGTCACGGCCTTCCTTGAAGCTCGTGGTCAAGCTGTGGTGGGAAGGAGGTAAACCGCCCGGGTGGTGGTGAACAACCTCTGGCGGTGGAGCAGGTGCGTCTGCCGACAGCCAGCCTGGGCGGCGGGCAGGCGCGTCGTCGTCCATGTCGTTGGGCATGTGGGTGGCCGGTAGCGTAATGTTGCGGCGTGCAGCGTTACCCAGCTTTTCAAACGGCGCGCGGAGTGCCTGGAGAGGCTTGGCTTGCTGCTGCTGCTGCTGCGGGATACCAGTCGTGCTCTGGTGAGCACGGTGGGTACCGCGGAACGAATGTGCGTTGCGGAGACGGTGTCCGTTGTCAAGCGACGACTGGCGCGACAAGGCCGCCGCCCCATTCTCATCGAGGACATGGTCGATGCCGACAAGGGAAGGCATAGAAGGCGATGCGATGCGCACAGCCGCTCCGTCCTTGTGATACATCTCCCTTTCGCCCAGCGAGTCCGATATAGATGGACGCGGAAGGAGGTGGGTGGATGCAGACGCATTGGACTGAGGCGCATAGGGGTAAGGGAGGTCACTCGTTGACTCTCTTGGAGACACCACTGGTGAGGCGACGGGTGATGGCACGTGTTCAATAGGCATGGGAGGAAACCAAAAGTTGACCTTGCCACTGCATGCGTTGTATGCGTTGATGTCGTCCAAGGTGTAGTGCCACCCAGGCGCAAACAAGTGCTCCTGGTTGGAGCTCACGGAACGGTTGTAAGGACTGAGACCGCGGCGGTTGTCGATCGACACGCGTGGGGACGACACGCTGCCGCCGTTACTCCATAGCGTCGGTGATCCCGCAGAGTTGCGCAGTGGCATGCCATCAAGTCCGACCTGCTCGCTCTCCCACCTCGCCTTGGCGGACTTTTGCTCCTCTGTCCGTCGTTTCCACCGGAGAATGGCGAGTGGGTTGAGCTTTGGTGGATGAACGAGACCATCGTTGACCGCAGCGTACAAGCTGTCGAGATGGATGGCAGTCTGTTGCGCCCGCTTCTGGGCTGCGGGATGGGCATGGATTTGGACAAGGGCACGGTAACGACGTTCTGAAGAGTTAGCTGAGTTGAAATAAATGCCAAGATCGACTCCCAACTCACCTTGCTCAAGTTCCTGGTCCCGACGTTCCTGTTCGGCAAGACGCATTGCCTGATCCCGGTTGCTCTTACGTGCTTCTCGCTCGGCTTGTCGAGGTGGGGATGGCGGGCGCGTGCGCTGCTGCTGAGCTGGAAGGGGTGCCGGTGCTGGTGCTGGTGTAGGGTCGTGTTTCTTGCGGCCGAGCCCAAACAGGCTGCTGATGCGGCGCTTGCCCCTGTCGTGGTCCTTGGGGACTGTTGACGCGTGGGACAATGAGTTTACCGGCGAGTCGGCGGACCGAACAGTACTGGGTGGCGCGTCGGACGCATCGTCCCTGTCAACGAGGACGACCGAGTTGTCCATGTTATCGTAATCGTCGTCATCGTCGTCGTCGTCTTCCTCCTCGATGGCCGTCTCTGGCGGAGGTTGTGTGACGTGGTGGGTAAATGGGACATGCCCACCCTCGTCGGACGGCAGCACCAGCGATGAATGTCGTCGTCGGCCGGCCAACGGCGTGACGTTGCGCTGAGGCGTGGAAACCATGCTAGAGCTGACACTGACCGTACGGTCTCGGCCATGCCAGTCGCCATTTGTCAATGCCGGCGGTGCTGAGACGAGGTACGGTCTTGAGATAGTGGGTGGCGAAGAATCGGGTGCATGGTGACCGGCGGCGGCGGCGTTGGAGGAGGAGGAAGCAGAAGCATGGAGGGGAGGATGATCGGCAGACACACTTGACGACTGTCGGCGGGGCGGCTTTGGCCTCATGAGCTGAATCGCCGACGAGACGTCGGCGTCGCCTAGCAAGTCTTGAATCTGGTCGGCGGTGAGGACGACCTCGCGTGGTGCAGCGCCTAGGCCCAAGCTTGCCTGCAACCGGTTGGCTTTACTTGGGTCAGAGCGCCGTGGCCCGCGGCGGTCCATGTCGCGCGACGACGACGCTGCCGGCTCGTCACGGATGCTGGGCTCGCGGCCTTCACGGACCGAGCGCATGGACGCGGACCGCGAGTTGGGCAGCTCGCTGATGAGACTGACGTTGCGCGAGACGGCATCGTTGCCAGAGATGGAGAACCGGGGAGACGCATTGCCGCGCGGAGACAGCGGGGAGCCTGCCCCCCCTCCACTCGGTGGTCGGAGGCGCGAGGTCGTGCGGCGGGAGATGGGGGATGTCGAGGGTGCAAAGTCGTGCGGCGGAGGCGACATGAGACTCTGCGCGCGCCGTCGTCCGGCAGCGGCAGCGGCGGCGGTGGTGCTGATGTTGGTATTGGCAGCAGAGAGGTGAGCAGACGAGTTGATGATGCCCATGCTCTGTCGAACAGGCGAGAGGGGTGTGCGCAAACCGGTGGCGATGGCGGCGTGTGCGCCAACGCCAGCGACGCCCACAGCCGTGTGCGCACGGGGCCGCTTGGACGGCCCTGCGCGGTTCTTGCCGCCGTCATCGTCGTCGTCGTCGTCCGTGCTCGACTCGTAGCCGCCCGTCACAATCGACGGCCGCTTGCCGATCGCCATGGACATGTGTCGGCGCGGATGCGTCCCGGGAAGCGATTCAGAGTGCACCCGCCGTGTGTCGAGCGACATGCGACGCTGCGCAAGCGCGTCGGCCGGGTCACGCATAGAGTAGCCAGCGTCGAGGGGGGACATTGGGGAGGGATCAAGTGCCATCGGGGTAGAGCTGCCTGCCTCATGGCTCGAGTCACTGCCGGCACCGTCGTCGCCGATCCCATAAAGGCCAGATGGTCCAGATGGCGCGACCGTCGGCAATCGTTGGGCACTATGCAGCATTGCCGACGAGTTGTTGCCGGAAGACGACCGCTCCATGGCGGCCGTGGTGCTCAAGGACATGCTGCGAGGTGATGCGTCGCCATCAATGTGCCCCCTGCCATTATGGCTGCTGGGTGACGTCGCGGCGCGTTGGGACGGCTTGTTGTGGAACGCTGGGCCCAAAGTCTGGCCCTGCGATGACGACGACGACAGTGGTACCGCGCGTGAGGAGGAGTCCGTCATGGCCGCGGCCATGCGGTGGGGGAGGGGGAAGGGGCGAGTGCAATGACAAGTTGGGACTTGGTTTGTGGATGATGTTAGGAGGAAGGTGAAGGAGAGTTGGAGAGGGGAGAGCCAGGGCGGGCCCCTTCGACGTGACGGGAGAGGGCGGTGCTAAGCGAGAGCCAGGTGTGTGTGTATGTTTGTATTGGGGGTATCAGAGTAGAGGGACAAGGACACGAATGTGGACCTGCGTCGACTGTGAAGGGTGCTCTTGAGTGGGTGTAATGAGCCAGAGAGATGGGGGAGAGGGGACGCCCACCTGCTCGACGAGGATATGGACACACGACGTCTGTGCACGGCGAAACGGTCTGTAACATTACGAGAGACAACGGGGATATTAGTGATCGGTTTGGATTAGCAAAACTATTAGAAAATACACACACGCCATTTGTAATCCCCCTGATATTATTAATATGATCACAGCCGGTGCCTTTGGTTCTCCCCCATGCAGACGCGCCGATCCCCGTTTCTCTGCCACTGTGCCACTGCTCCACTCCTTGCTCCCATATGCTCCCTAATGCTGTCCATATATGTGCGTATTCCGTACAAAAAACTCAAGCCTACCTGGTGGCTCTCACAAACATATAACAATCATGCCTCGCTGGTACGCCTGCCAACCATGTGTGTGTCTTTTTACTTGGCAGCGAGAGCCTTCTCAATCTCGTAAAACTGCGCAATGCTGGCGTTGGCCTCGACCTGGGCAAGAGCCTCGTCCGAGAACTCGAGAAGGGGGCGGCGCACACGGGCGTTGGGGTGGCCGTTGTACTTCTGGAGCCACCACTTGGTGCCGGGGATACCGGGGCCAAAGAAGGCAGAGTCCGAGCCGGCACACAGGTCCTGGAGCTGGAGGGCCTTGGTGAGGTCGGCCTTGGAGGGGGACTCGTCGGTGGCAATCTTCTCGGCGAGGTCAAACAGCTGCTTGATCGACGCGGGGAAGATGTTGGCAAGGCCCATGATGGCACCGCCGGCACGGCCGCCGGCAATGGTGGGGAGGAGGAAGTCGGCAAAGCCACCGAGGGTAACAAAGGTGGGGGCAACCTCGGGGTGGGCGCGAGGGTACTTGTTGAACGCAGGGGTGGCAGTGGCCGCAGCGATGCGGGTGAGCTTGCCGACGGCGCCGCAGGTGAGCTTGACACCGCAAATGTTGGGGTTCTCCTGGCCAATCTCGATGATGGTGTCAGAGTCCATGTCAATGCCACCGGCGGCACCGGGGTAGTTGTAGATCATGACGGGGATGGGCGAGGCGGCAGCGACGTCGGCAAAGAAGGTCTTGAGGGCCTGCTTCTTCATGGCACCCTGGTAGTAGCCTGGGGGGATGACAATGGCAATGTCGGCACCGGCCTCGGCGGCGGCCTTGGAGAGCTCAATGGTCGAGCGGGTCGAGTTGCCGCCACTAATCGTGTAGCGTCAGCACCATTGTTCCAATATAGAGTTTCAACCTGGAGACACCCTCGCTTCGCCACACGGCCCCCGCTCTTGTTCCTTTTTTTTTCCTTCTCACGCATCCCACGGGCGTTCGCACACGCACGGCGCTGCTGCCACAGAGATACCACCACGAGAGAGACAGAGAGAACGACACGGTCCGGTCCTGGTCCGGCGAACACGGCCGGACCGCCGGCCCCCGAAATAGGCCCCAGCGTTGCCCCGACGCGCCTCCCCCGCACAGATGGCGTCGTCGGGGACGACACCCAATGCGATTCTATCGACGACGACCGCACACAAATCAATCTCTCACACAACACTCACGTGCCAGCAATAATAACGACGTCGGTGAGACCGGCCTCGTCGAGGGCCGAGCGGGCCTCGCGGACGAGCGTGGTGCGCTCCTCGGGGGTGAGGTGGAACGCCTCGCCCATCGAGCCGTTGACGACGGGGTGCATGCCGTTCTTGGCCAGCGAGACAATGTGCTTGCGGAAGGTGGCGACGTCTGCGTGTGTATGTTAGCAAAGGTGTCCCCCCGCCGCGTATCTCCTTTCTGCCGCCAATGCGCCGCAACGTGCTCGTTCTCGTCCCCAAGCTCCCTCCCCCCAGAGCCTTCTGTAGCGCTAGGCCCAGCGAAGAACTGATGGTCTCGTTTGGAGTGGGGGGGAGGGGAGGGGCGGAGGCACGCGCAGGTGGCGCCTTCTTGGCCTCGCTCTTTTTTAGCTCACCGAGGTCCTCGTTGTCGTCAAAGAACGCGGGCGAGGGAGCCCAGACGCCCGACTTGAGAACACGCTGGGGAGCAGCGCCGTTGCCGTTTGCGACAGTCATGGTGGATGAGGAAAAGGTGGTGGTGGTGGTGTGGGGGGCAGAGAGAGGGGGAGGGGGACACGAGACAGAGAGAGAGAGATAGAGAGAATGGGTTTGGCAGAGGACAATGGGAAGACTGAACGACCCAACCTGCCCAAGGTATTATATTTGCTCCACGCCGCTGGGCATTGCTGGCCTCTGCTCGTTCTCTCTGCTGGCCTTCGCCGCTCTCGCCGCTTGTGCTCACCACACACCAGGCGGAGCATTGCTCGCGCGCGGGCGGCACTGGGCGGCAGTCCCGGACCGTCTGGCCCTGAGCGGCCCGGTGTTGGCCCGGGCAGCTCCCCCCCGGCGACGCGGACCGGTCGCTCGTTCACGTGGGATTTTTTGCTCGTCTGGTGCACCTGTTGGCGCTCTCGGAGGCTCGGTACATTCATCCCGCCGTCGTTTTGTCTGCGCTGTCGCCAGCGGGCGTGCGCAAGCTCGCTAGACAACTCACCGCAAGCCCCACTATGGCCACTGTCCACCGAACCGGTCCACCGAATCGGTCAACCAGCGGGCGGCCCACAGCCCAGCCGCCAAGGCGTCTCTGCGCACGCGGGCAACACAGACCACACAGTACCTCAGTACACAGTACCACAGGTCTCGCTTGGCGCCGTACGCGCCGTCAAGCTCTGTTGACAGACCATGGGGCGGCAGACGCAGCCCGCCACTGCTTGTTGTCGGAATGGGGCGATTGAGCCCATACTAGCTCCGTCTCATACGCGGGGTATATCCATACATCATTCTACACAACGGGAACATGCCGGGTATTGCCGCGCACTGCCGTTCACCCACAGTCTTCCTCTCGTCTGTCTCACCAGCTCCTCCTCCCCCTCCCCCACGTCTATGCCATCTCAGAGTACACTTTAATCGTCTTGTCGGCACCGCCAGTAATAAGCCTGGTGCCCGTGCGGTCAAATGCGGAACAGAACACGCCCTGAGAGAAAGAGAGAGGAGGTTCGTCAGCGTAACATCCCATGGCGTATCCCAGGGCTGCATGAGCATGGGTGCCCCGCCGGGCCCACCCGCCTGCGGCTGGCATCTGCAAACTCACTGCTTCGGCATCGAGCGATCCGGGCTGAGGAATGTCCTTCATGTGCTGGAACGGCAGGCCCGTCGCGTAATCCCACATGGTCAGTGTGCCGTTATCAGCTGGGGAAGGCATGTCAGCACTGGGAAGCGGCGCGTGCGCTATTTTTGGGTCTCCGACCGCCGGCACTCACCACCGGAGAACATGACGCCCTCCTCGTTGACAGAGAGCGTGTTGATAATGGCCTCGTGGCCGGTAAAGTTGTTGACAAAGATACCCTCGGGGCACTTCCACTTCTTAATGCTGGCAGGTCAGTGGGCTGTGGGACAAAGCAATCACTCACTTGTTGGTTCCTGAGCTTCCAGAGGCAAAGCTAAACTCGGTCGGGTGAATGGCGAGGGCACGGACGGCCTTTTTGTGGTGCGTCAGAGTCGTCATGCACTTGCCCGCAGCAAGGTCCCACAGCCTGGATCGTTAGCTGCAGTTTCGCACAAGGTTGTAAGCTCACTTGACTGTGCTGTCCATGCTGGACGAGATGATCTGCGGGTCGGACGCCTGGCACTTGACGTCGGCGACCGTGCTCTGGTGACCCGTGAGGGTGAAGATGTTGGCTCGCGAGCGCATGTCCCACACGCGGACAGCCGAGTCACGACCGCCGGTGACGAGAACATCGAGGGTAGGGTGGAGACTGGAAACAGAGTTAGTTGACGATCGCCAGTCGGTAAACTCACTCGAGACTGTAGACACCGGAAAAGTGGCCGTGGTAATGACGAATGACCTTGTTGGTCTCGAGGTCCCAGCACTTGACCATCTGACGGGTTAGCTAGTGGCGAGAGCCTTCAAACCCACCTTGTCCTCGCCCGCAGAGAACAGGTACGGATGCCTGTCCGACACTGCCAATGAGCGGATTGTCGAAATGTGTCCGGTGAGCGACAGCTTGAGCTCGCCCGAAGCCAAGTCCCAGATCTTGATCACACGGTCGCCCGCACCCGTTGCAAACCACTGGTTTCCAGGGTCGACAGCGAGCGCGCGCACCCAGCCCATGTGGCCCGAGATGACGCGCGACAGCTTCCACTGCGGGTGGTACACGGGCTTGACTTCGCGCGCCTCCTTTTTGCGCATGAGCGCCTGTGACAACCGGCTCGACGCGTGGCCTCCCTCGGCGGCGAAACCCTCCTGGTGACGGAACTTGACAAGCGCGCGCGGTGCCGGTGTGGCAAAGGAAGAGGCAGACGACGAAGACGAGGCGGGACTGGGGTGTGTTTTGTCAGCTACACGCAAGTAATGTAAACAACTAGACTTACGCCTCGCCACCAGTGATGAGCTTGGGACCAGCACCAACACCAGCAGGTGCACTGGGACCAGCAACAGCTGCTGGCCGCTTGGGTCCAGCTGGGCCAGCCTGCGCTTGCAGGACGGGAGGAAGCACTTGGACATCCTTGTACTCGATCGCGAGCTTTGTTGTGAGCTTGATCTTGCTCCTGTACCGAAAGTGTCAGCCGACGATTACTAGTCTCCACACCTCCAGAGCTTGCGTCAAGGCAAACGTTCCTGCCCAGGACAAGCCTGGATGCACGACTCACGCCCGTTCCAGCCCATCGTCGACACCACCAATCTCGCGGCCGTACACTGCACGCGTGCGCTTTGTGCTGCGCTCCACGAGCTCGGCGAGGGGCGGGAGCGCGCCTGCTCCGACAGGAACCGATGGTCCAGCTGCTGCGACGTCGGCGGACATTGTCGGTTCTTGCTCGAGGGTGTGGGTGGGTTGTTTGTTGTGGGGTGTGGATGCACGAGCACGAGCGTCAATAATGGAGCTGGAGACGATGGACGATCAGCGGCTCGATCAAGAGTCGAATATTCCATCCCGAGTTTCCAGCTGTTTATCCCCCATTTTGCTTCCGTCGCCACCCAACAGAGAACACCCTCTCCTTCAATGGCAATCTACGCCGTACCCATTTCTGATCGCGACTGCCGCGCCCAGCACACCGTCGGTCGATTGCAGTAGTCATCTCGGTAAAATCGGTAAAAACGATGAGCCATGTGACCAGTCTCGAGAGAGGTTGGCCATTCACACGTAACAGCCCGACATACTGCCCAACATGGCACACCTTGTAAAGCTACTTCTGCCGTTCATAACACTATAACACACGACGTATACATGCGAGCGCGCGGGGGATCGGGGTATCGCGGTGCTGGGTACTACCTTACACGTCCAACTTGCTCCTCTGTTGCTTCCACCACTGCCCAAACGTGTTGGCAATGTCCATGATAGGACCCTCGCCGTTGAAAATGCGCGCATTCTCCAGCATGAGCTCGACATCCTCGTCCACCTGTCGCGCCGTCGAGTAACCCCCACGGTCCAGCTTGTTCTTGACCAGCGACAGGTCGCGCGCGTCCTCTGGCGGAATAATCTCAAAGTACTGTGGGATCTGCAATGCAATGGGGTCGACTTTGTTGTTTAGCCACGATCACACATTCAGAAACACTCACCAGGCTCGCGGAAAATAAAGCTGACGGGGTCCTTGAGTGCGCGGTTGACCAGGGCAAGCAAGGCCTTCTTTTCCTCGGCATTGAGCCTGGACGACGCTGCCTTGGCCCATTCCTTCCAGAACAGCGCCTCGTTGGCTCCTGCCATGTCCGTAATGGCACCAGGCGGGTTAAACTGTCGGCAACTGCTGGGTCAGCGTTCGTCGACAACGGAGGAGGCACCCACTTGGCAAAGATGAGCTCAATGTCTCGGGCAAGCTCGCCCATGGTGCGGTACTTCTTCGAGTCAACCTTGCGCGTGACCGTTTGGTAATCCGAGGGGTGTCGAATCTCATCATAGTATGTGGGACACCCGTCGCGGATAGGGTCGACAGGCCGCAAAAAGTAGATGGCGTTGACGTCCTTGATGAGCGACTGGATCATGGTCTTGGCCCTCTTGGAGCGGAACGGCATATTGTTGGACGCTGTCTGCGGCAAGTCGGAGGGCGGCTTGGGCCACACCACGGCACCATAGGCGAGGGGAGCAGCGGCGGGGGCTGGAGCCGCAGAGGTCGACGCAGCTGGGACCGCTGGTGGTACATACGCAAACGACGTCGACGGACCGGCACCCGACGACGACGACATGGTGGAAAGCTTGGTAGGTGAAGCAGACCTCTTGGTCGGCGAGTCTGAGCGCTTGGGCTCGCTGGTGACACGAGGCTTGAACGAGTCGGACGAACTCTTGCCCCTGGACGAGTCGGTGGACTTTGGTTTGTCGCTCGACTTGGGTGGCCTGGATGAGTCGCTCGACTTGGGGGGTCTCGAGCTGTCGCTTGCCTTTGGTTTTGTCGAAAACGTGATGCTCGGGGGCTTGGACGCGTCGCTGGACCGCGGCTTGTCGCTAGACTTGCCCTTGGACGATGATGACTCTCCATACTTGGAGTAGTCGTCTGGTCGCGACTTAGAGGAGACCTCGCTTGACTTGCTCTTGTAGGGATACTCACCAGACTTGCTACTCTTTGACGACGACTCGCTCGAGCGCGCCTTTTCAGACTTGTCCGACCTCTCAGCACGGTCGCCCTTGTCAGCCTTCGACGACTTGTCTGCCTTCGGAGCCTTGTCGATCTTCGGGGCCTTGTCGATCTTCGGAGGTTTCTCCGCCTTCTCAGGTTTCTCAGGCTTCGACTTCAACGAGTCGCTCGATGCCGACAGCTTGAGCTTCATTGAAGGCTCGCCTGAGGCCTTGACCTTGGTAGTCGACGCTGAGGGTGACGACGCCGATTCTGCAGGTGGCTTGAAGCTCAACGACACCTTATCGCTCGACGCCTTGGTCTTGACCTTTTTGACCGCCACTCCCTTGGGCTCAAAGCGCTCCGGTGGTGGTGTGGCAGACGAGGAATTACTCGACGTAGACGACTTGGGGTTAAGCTTGACCTTTTTGATGGGCGGCGTCGGTCCAAGCAAGTCTTCGAACGGGTCTGGGGCGCGCCCACTGTCCATGGCGTCGACCTCGGCACCGAGGAGATCGTCCAGCAAACTCGACTCTTTCGCCTCGCGCTTCTTTTTGGCAGGCTTTTCCTTGACAGGCGAGGCATCCTTGTCCTCGTCCTTGTCCTTGTCCTTGCCCTTCTCCTTCTCCTTTGGAGCCTTCTTCTCCTTCTTTTGCGGAGGAACAGGAGGTGGTGCCATCGGTGAGGTTGCAGAAGAAGACCCAGGAACCTCGATCGTGACAGACTTGGACGGCTTGAGCTTGATGCGCATGGGCGCGGCACCAGTAGGCGGAATGGGAGGTGGTGGCATGAGACCAGAGCCAGATCCGGAGCCAGATCCAGAACCAGAGCCAGACGCTGCCAATGGCACCGCAGCGCCAGAACGAGCAGGGACGGATTGCTTGGAAACCGACGGTGCCGGAGCCATTGACGATTTCAGCGTGTTTTCGGTCTTTGCCCAAACAGAGTTGAAGTACTTTTCAAAGATCTCGCCTGCCTTGCGGACCGGAGAGCCGACAGGGTTGTAGAGGAAGCAGTTGCGGACCAGCAGGCGAATGTCCTCCTCAAAGTCCTTGCGTGTGGTGTACATGCCGCTGTCAAACTTGGCGCGAACAGTCGACAAGTCCATAGGCTGAGAAACGATGACAAAGTAGTCTGGCGCCTGGTCGCGAATAGGGTCGACGGGCTGGCGGAAGAAGACACTGCGCTTGTCGGTGGCCAGTTTCTGCAGGATAATGGTGATGGTCTTGAAGTCTTGGTCCGACAGACCACGCTTCTGGGCCTTGGGAAGGTTCTTCTTCTTCTTCTCCTTGGGCGGCGCGGCGGGGTTGAGCACAAGCTTGATGGGGGTACTGGGAGGCATCACGTCTGGTGACGAAACAGCCACACGAGGGAAGCCATAGTCTGCAGCCTCGGCCGCCTTGGGCTCGGCGCTGGGAGGAGCCAGGCTGAGTCGGATCTTTGGTGCCGCGCTTGTCGGAGTCTCAGCCACTGGCGTCGACAGAGTGATGAGGGCACCAGGCTTGGGCTCTGGAGTACCACTGCTCATCACCTCGGCAGCCTTAATGAGGGCAAACAGGATCTCGTTGTCGTTGCTGATGAACGCGTCCATGAGAGCCTCTTGAACAATCTGCCGCATCTCGGGCTTGGTGTTGAACTCCTTGCGCAGCGCCTTGACAATCTTGGCCTGCTCCTGCTCACGCTCCTTTTCGCGCTGCTCGTTCGAGTCCGTGTTGACCTCGACGACTCCCGGGGCGACAGACATGTATACTTCGCCGACGGCGAGGGTGACGAGGATCGACTCGGAAAGGGCACGAGCCACATGTCGGCGGACAGTCAAAGAGTGGTCGTGGCGGATAACCTCGAAGAGGTACTGTGCCAGAGCCATGCTTCGTCCAGGAGGCTTGGCCAGCAACAGGCAGTCAAAAGCCAACATTCGCAGAGGCTCATAGTTGCCTTCGCGAGTGTAGCTGAGGAAGCTCCTCGGGTCGTTGGTGCGCTGGCCGACCAGAATCGACTTGAGCTGTGCTTGCAGTCCGGCCTGAGTGACCACATTGTGGTAACTGGGCACAAGACGGTCAACCGTCATGGCACGCTCGTTGGCGTCCGACGCCTCCTTGTAGAGCTGGCGGTCAACCTCGCGGTCCTCTTCGCTGACCATGACACCGGGCAAGTTGACGCCAGCCGCAAACGCGCTTCCGACTGCAGAAATCACAGTGGCGAGGTACTGCGAGTCGGAAAAGTCGTTGGAGCCATTGTCGTTGTAACGAAGTACGTTGAGCAGCAGCTTGCGAACGTTGCGCCAAACCATACGTGTTGCTGGGTCGCGCATCTCTGAGAGGGCCGTCACCATACTCTTCTTCAGGAAGTAGTTGGCAAAGTTGGAAAAGTCGTTCGGCAGCGGATACGCTTGGGCGTTCACTGGGTCCTCCTCGTCAGCCGGGTGGCAGAAGAAGACGTGGAACAGCTTGGTCAAGAGGAAGAGACCCATGTAGTCTGCTTCGGACGAGTTATACTGGAGAGTTAACGACGAGTAAAATGAGTAAACTCACGGCTGCCAGTGCCCTTGCTGCTTCCATTCGCACGCGGTAGTAGTAATTTTCCACCAGCACTGTTCGTGCGAGCTCACTCGCAATGACGGGCGATGGGTACATGGTCATGCGCTGGATAGCCTGGGTCTGTTAGTTGACGGTTTCCTGTGGGTGAAGACAGGGAGACAACTTACCTGAAGCTGAGCCACAACATCTCGGTCGCCCTGGAGCTGACTGATCCAGTACCATGGCTTCTCCTGGATATCAAAGTGGGCGAGCCATTCGCAGTCGGGGTCCACACGGATCCACTCGTAGCCACCACCTTCTCCCAGCATCGCGCCGGCTTCTTCCTCACTCCAGTCGTGGACGCGCCACTTGCGGCGCTCCTCCTCCTCGTCCCATGGCGGGTAGGCGAATACTTCGCCGCGCTCCATGTCTCGCAACTCCTCGACCTCGGCGTCGTCGTTATCTTCGGCCTGGGCCAGGACGTCTTGCAGTTTGCTGAAGCGCGCCGCGACGTGACCCGATCGACGAGTACGCTTGTACTTTGTGTTGAAAGGAAGAGGGAAGGTCTTGTTGACGGTTTTAATGTCGACAAGGTGCTCGAACGGTGCCCCATCTGCCTCGTGGATACGCACAGTCAAACTGCCGTCGAAGAAGGCAGTCGGTCGTTTGTGCGCAAGCCACTTCTCCTTGCTCTTCGCATCCAACCCCTCGGTCGCTTGCATGGCCGGGAGGTGCTCCGTCACGTTAAACTCGACCAGGAACTTTTTGCGAATAAAGTTGGTCCTGATGGTAAGGTGTGGGCAACCACTACCGTAGATCCACTGGTCCATAAAGGACAGCAGGTCCATACCCGACAACTTGCGACAAAGACGGAAAAAGTATCCTGTCGAGATCATGTTGCCGGAAAGGTCATCGGACAGCGACGCAAGGAAGACGCGGGGGATGACACGCGAGAGACCAAGGGAGGTTCCCGACTTGACAATGTGCCTGTCGAGAATGTGGAGAACAAGCGGCGCCTTGATGCTGATGAACGCCATGGCACTGGCCGATGGTGGGTCAATGACACCGGGCTGGCACAGAGGCAGTTGGTCACCCTGGTCCATGTGCACACAGCGGTCAATGTCCTTTTTCAACCTGAACCGATACTCGTTGTTGCCAAGGAGGTGCCGCATGAACAAGCCATGGAGGTAGAGGGCGAGACCCGTGACGAGCCAAGTGTCGGAGAGCGTGCGCTGGATAATGTTGACGCCAACCCATTGCTGGATGAGCGCTACGGACAAGACCTGTCTTGTCTCGATCGCCTGGTCGATGACCCGGTCCGAGTAGAGAAGGTCGGATGAGAAGACGCTCATTGTGACGGCAACGGACGACGGTGACCGTGGATTTGAGACAAAGACCATCTTGTACGCGCTAAAGGGGAATGAGCCGTACTCGGCACTGTAGAACGACATTGCCCGGGCGAGGAAGGCCGTCGATGTTGCGAGCTCGTCCAGTTGGCCGGGAAGGCAGAACGCGAGAATTGGCTTTTGCGACTCGCCGCCGCCCGCCACCGTGGGCACCTGGAGCATCTCGAATGGGCCAGCAGCAAAGGTAATGTGCTGGACAGTGGCCGGAGTCGTCTGGATATAGTAAAAGATGACCTTGTGGGGGTCGTGCGGATGTGTCACCTGGTGATGGGTCAGCCTGTTCTGCCTGCGGGCCACCCACTTGTTCAATGAGCTCGCCACTGGCCACCACCATGATCGGGAAAGCGTCATTGTCGCCTGTGGGCTCGCCACCCTCGATGTAACGGGGAACGATAAACTCCAGCTCCCAGGTACATCGTTCCCACAGGCTGTCGACACAAGGTGTCCAGACGCGGGCAGCGTCGTAGGTTGTCGGCGAGAGGAACATGTGTGGGATTTGCTGTTTGGGTCAGCTCAAGAGATCTAGGAAACCCACAGAGTCGTCTCCTCCGTCACCTGGTCGGCGGAACAGGATGCCCTCAATCACGTCTCCACCGACGACGAGCTGGTAGTCGATCTGGATCTGGATGGGCGCCAGGCTGACTGTCGGCGCGCCGCCGGTGGCACTGGGAGTCTCCACGAGCCGCACCCATCCATGAGAGACAGAGATGGCCAGCTCTCCTTGATCACGCTCCCCCAATGCCGCCCATGTCTTGCGCTTGATCTCCTGGTGACTCCTGATGTCGATGGGAGGCTCGCGGACGGGAAGAGGTTGAAAGGGGTTCAAGTGAGCAAAACTCGCTGGCGTAGCGAGGAGCGGGTTGGTGGGTGTTGGAGAGGAGAGAGTGACATTGTTGATCTGAAGCAGTGGCGACGCATGTAGGTAGACGGTGCGCACACTTGGGTTGGTCGGGTGGATCGTGAGGTGTGCCGAGCCCTGCGCGTCGCGTTAGTTTGAGCGTCATTGACGAGCTGACGCATTGTCCCCCAAGGCTTAGCTCGTCCCAGAACACCCAACTCACAGTGAGAACACCTGCAAAGTCTACCTCGAGGACTACTCTCTGATGCGATGTGAATGGCTGTCAGCAACTGTATTGGGGGTCCGAGGGAACGTTGCGGAATACTCATAGAGTGAAGCCTCTTCCTCCACCAGCGTCGTCGGCCATGCTGGGCCCAAGCGCCTGTGGACCACGCAAGTGCTGCTCTGGGTTACTCGCAACACGGCCCTGCCGAGGACGGACTGAAGGGATTGGGTTGGAGGTGGTTTGTAGCGCTGTGAAGCTGGATGCGGCGAAGGTGGATTGCGAGAGACGATGAACACTGGTGTGCGACTGTTCAACGACAACATGTTGGGTGGCAATCTCACACGAGTGTGGAAGGCACGTGACACGCTTGGCACGCCTTGCTACTCGGAAAAATAGGCGTGTTGACGGCTAAAGATCAGAGGCCCCGCATTTCTCCACTTTCTTTGGAACGTGTTGCAATCTCATCGCTCTTGTTTGTCCAGGCCTCGACTCTTTGTGCACACTCCCAAACATTCACCATGCCCAGCGACCAGGAGCTTTACGCCGAGATTCTCGAGTTTGCGTACACCGTTGCGGAGCAGGTACGCAAAAGTCCCCGGCTTCTACAAGTGTTGGTGTCTGACGGGAACAGGCTTCCAAGCTCATCCTCGACGGCGCGGCTGCCCGTTGGAAGAATGCCGACTTTGCCACCAAGAAGAACGCTGTCGACCTCGTCACCGAGACTGACCAGGCCGTCGAGGACTTTATCAGGAAGGCCATCTCGTGAGCTTTACGGACTGTCTTCCGGAGCTGAGCTGACACCACAAGGGACAAGTACCCCTCGCACAAGTTGTAGGTTGGACATGTTCGAGGCAACGCTAACCTGCCAGCATTGGCGAAGAGTCTTCCGAGGGCAAGGAGAAGCCCGTCCTCACTGACGACTTTACTTGGATTGTTGACCCCATTGACGTGAGTGACACACTGTCGAGCCGACGCTGACGTCAGGGAACCATGAAGTGAGCCAAGCAGTGTTATGGTGACGACATGACTGACCACCAACCACAACCAGCTTTGTGCACGCCAAGTGAGTTCCAGTCATCTTGTCGAACAGAACCTAACTCATACCCAGTCCCAATGTCAGCTGCTCCATCGGCGTCATGCACGAAAAGCGCCCGGTCGTCGGCGTCATCTCGCAGCCGTTCTTGAACCGCATTGTAAGCTGGAGCTCCGCCTTCCCAAGCTGACCACAGTTCTCTGCTCGCGACGGTAACGGCGCGTTCATGAACCGCACCGTTCCTCTCCCGCTTACCGGCGGCATTCCTCAGCCTCTGAACTCGCTTTCTCAGTGCCTCATCGCTGCCGAGTGTGAGCTGTAAAGACGTTATCCAGCTGACAGTCAGGGGGCTCGGACCGCCGCATGGAGACTATCCAGGTCAAGCTCGACTCGTTCAAGCGCCTCAACGGTGACCCCAACAAGGGTGTCGATGGCGGTGTCATGGTCCACGCTTTGAGAAGTGAGTTTTTGTAAGCTCGACTTTGCAAACTGACCGCAGCCACCGGTGCGACTACCGTCAACCTCATTCACGTTGCTGCCGGCGAGCTGGACGTCTCATGGTGAGCTGCGCAGGCGACTGTGATACACTGAGGAAGCTGACATGCAGGGATGCCGGCTGCTGGGCTTGGGATGTCGCTGTAGGTGCCTCAGCATTGTTGCCGCTAACCCACACACAGGCGGCCGCGGTCATTCTCAAGGAGACTGGCGCCTTCTTCGCCGGCGGCCAGGAGCTGTACGAGCGCGACGCCCCGATTGACGAGGTCGTCTTTGGCCGCCGCTATGTGGCCATCCGTGCCGTCGCTCCCACTGCCGAGGAGTCGAGCGAGCAGATCCAGCGCCGCCTGGCCACTCACCTGTACAGCGTCGTCGAGGAGTGGACCACGCCGAGCATGATGTGAGACGTTATTTGCCGTTACAGTCATAGAGTTAGACCCGGTAGTAGCTGCTGAAGAATACATGCATAAACTCCACAATCCATCACATCACACACGCCCACGCACATCAATCTCTCAATCACAGAAAGTCGGCCGCAGCCTTACGCTTCTGACCCGTTGTCGCCGTGTCCTCGGACGTGTCCTCGGGTCCCGGGGACGTATACCTGTACCGAGGCTCGAGTGCGCGCTTCTCGGCTGGGCAGGCGTCGTTGTCGGGCCAGAACACGCCGTCTCGCGGGGGCATGACCTCGGCCGTGACGGGTCCGCCACTTGACCCCAATGCCTGCGCTGGCGCCTGGCCCGCATGTGGTGCCACAAAGGCCGGTGGGGGTCCTCGCGCGGCCATGGTTGCGGGAGGGAGACCGTTCTGCGCGGGGAAAGGTGGCATCGCGCCGCCTGGAGGAGGGAAGGGTGGGCGGAAGTTGGGAGGAGGTCTGGATGGAGGGTCAGCTCGGGGTACAGGACACTCGCCTGACACTCACGCGCCGGGGAAGGGAGGAACGGCGCCTGGGGGAAGAGTCGGTGGGGGCATGCCGGGGAAGCCGGGACGGACACCACTGTGTGGATGGGTTAGCAAACGAGCCTACGGCCTGCGGCAATCCACTTACGGTGGGAGGAATGGGGGAACGCCGTTTGGAGGGAACATGGCACCACTGCCAGCGAGCTGGGGGTTCTTCCTCATGGCCATGAGGGCCTTGTGCTGCTCCAGCGCGGCCATGAGGTCTGCCTCTGGAATGACAGTGTACGCGTGCCGGGGTCGCTTGCCCTGCGCTGCCGCCGCCAGAGCGGCCACACCAGCCTCCTGCTCCTTCCTCGCCTTCCACTCTGCCAGGGCGTTTGTGGGCACACCCTCCATTCCAAAGATCTCAATGTCGTAGCCGTCGCGGCCGGGCAGCGTGTTGGTGAGCGGCTCGGGCTCGCTCTTGTGCACCTGTTGCGAGTGGACCATCAGACCGCCGGCCGTCTGCGTGGGTCAGCGTGGCGATAGATTCGAGAACCCACGTTAAGCTTGCGTGGACACAGCTGGCATTTGAAGTGCTTTGACTTTTGATGTTGCAAGAGCACTGTGCATGTCAGCGGCCGGGGGGTTGGTTTCATGGATATGGGTCACTCTCACCCTTCTCATCCTCAAACTCGCGCTCGCAGTACCAGCACCATGGCTTGAGCACCTGGGGTTGTTAGCTCCGGTCCTGTATTACAAGCTCGACGACGTACAAAGACCTGCGTCCTCTTCTTCTTGCCCATTGTGTGGATGGTTGTGACTTGGAAGGTGGTAGTTATGTGTTGATGAGCTCAATGTCCACAGAAACACAAGCAGCAGGCTGTGGGTGGACCTCGCCGACCACCGCCAGAGCGGAGAATATCTGGGCGGGTATTTTTTCTGTATTAATCCCGATCTGGCTCTACCATCTGATTCAGATGCCAGTCCGAGAGTGGTCGTGAAATGTCGGGCAGCAGCAAAGGACGACTATAACATACCACCTACTTTACCACCCACACCCACTCGTCCACCATGAGCTCGTCTCGCGCGGCGTTCCAGCCTCTCCGACGGGCATTCCACTCGTCGGCACGGGCCCAGTCGCACATTGGCTCGCTGCCCGTCCCCATCCCCGCCGGCGTCACCCTCTCGTACCCGCCCATGTCCATCGACCCTACCGTCCCGCGCACATCGCCGATCGCTCGCCGTCTCGTCGAGGTCAAGGGACCCCTCGGCTCGCAGGTCATCTCGATTGAGCCCCCAGTGATCCTCACGCCGCCAGCGGAGCAGGGCGGCGCGCTCGTCGTGTCGGTGCATGACGCCGAGCAAAAGTCGCACGCGTCCGTGTGGGGTCTTACCCGCTCGCTCATCCACAACGCCGTTGTCGGCGTCACGACGGGCTACTCTGTCGAGCTCAAGCTCGTCGGTGTCGGTTACCGTGCGGCCGTTGAGCCCATCCCCCAGGTCTTCCGCGACATCCAGGCCAAGATCCCCCGCGCCGTCCGCCCAGTCAAGGCCGGCGCTCCCCCCTATGTCCTGCCGCCTCACCCGACCGAGCGTCTGAACATCAAGCTCGGATACTCGCACCCCGTCCTCCTGGACATTCCCGATGGAATCAAGGTCGCCGTCCCCCAGCCGACCAAGATTGTCCTCACCGGAAACGACAAGCAAAAGCTGGGTCTCTTTGCCGCCAAGATCCGTCGCTGGCGCAAGCCCGAACCCTACCGTGGAAAGGTGAGTGCAGAATAACGCTGCCGGAAAACGCTTGCTTGGACACACAGCTGACACTTGACAGGGTATCTTCATTGGTGACGAGACTATCAAGCTTAGGGAGATTAAGAAGAAGTAGACGGGGCGGGTGGGCGTCTTCACCTCAACATGACCTGCATCGTGTCCATTTTGCATGTATATACCTACTCCAGAACTGCCGTGTGCACACAGCCTTTGTTTTCTTATACTCGTCAGACCACATCCGCCTGCAGACGGCGTTCCCATCCTTGCCAGAACCCCATGACGTCTGCTACCTCGACACCCTTGTAGTCTACACCCAGCAGGCCCTGCCACAGCGGTGTGACGCCTCCATCTTCGTCGCCGACCACGTGACCGGTGTCGCGGAGCACATAGTCGGACTTGCCGCTGCCGCGGTGCACGACGGCCAGCGCGGGGCTGAAGGGCGGTGGGGGCAGGTGAACGGAGAGGACGTGGTGGGATCTGGAAATAAACAAAACAAAGCAGGTCAGCTGATCAGCTGGAACAAAACAAAACCACACAAAGCAGACACGGCGGAAAATGCACACCTTTTTGGGGCATACCGCTGTTTTTGACATTATCAGACTCACTCGGCAAGGTACAGCTCGATATCTTTTTTGGTCGACGCGGATGGCGACGTCAAGTTGTTGTTCCACAGACCGTCCATTTGCAGCGCGTCCAGCTTGATGCCGCTCAAGCTGGGAGAGGCAAAGGGGTCAGTGTGTTTGGCCGCCGACGCTGTGTGCTCGTTGGGCCTCACCTGTTAAGGGCGCAGCTGGCGAGGACAGCCCTTGCTGCTACGGCTAACGCTGCCTGAGGCGTATCAAATGCGCCAGCCCATGCCTTGTTGATTCCTTGCGGGAAAGCCGTCGCGTCTTTGGTCTTGACGTGGCTGATGAGTGACGGTCTGGCTGGTTTGGGGAAAGGTGGGTGATCGCAGGCTTCTGGGACGCTCTGGCGCGATTGAATAAAGGCACTCCAGTCGGCCCGGAGCGCGCATCCGTGAATCACTGGCCGTGTTGCCTCTTGGCCATTCGCGACCTCGTGGGCGGAAAGAGACGAAGCAATAACCTCACCAGTGGCGGCGACGACGAGGTACTGTACGTTGCTGTGAGGTTGCGAAATGGGTGCCGTTGTAGAACCTCCTTGGAAGCGATCATCCGTCGAGGTGCCAGCAGCGGCAAGTGCCTCGGAACTGCATGTGGTCACCACAAAGATGTCCTCGGTGACCATTTCGCAAGCGGTTACCGCTGGCCACGTAGCCAGGTCAGGACTGAGAATGCCCATTCCCGTTGCGTTTACGGACCAGTCCTGCGCCGAACCGAGCTGGAACATTGTGTGCGCGCGCGTGATCCAGAACCGCTTGGCGACTTGAAAGGCCTCGTTGGGGCACGAATAGACCGCTGGGTGGAAGCCAGAGAAGGCGAGCAACCTGGCAGGGCTCTCGGGGTACGGTATTGGAGTGGGGAACGGTGACGACAAGATGGGAGGGGAACGCGCCGCGTTCAAGCGACGGAACAGGCGTTCGAGAAAATGAGTCTTGATGTGCTGCACACGGTTCTCGACAGTGCCGTCTGGTGAAAGCGGATCAGAAATTAGTTCTGTGAGTGGAAAGCTTGAGCGAGGCGGGGTAGGTGCTGGAGGGGACCGTCTTGGCACCGCCGAGGCCTTGAGAGGGATAAACTTGCGTTGCTGGACGAGAGGTGTTGTGTTGCGAAATCTTGGGGCTAGTTTGGCGGCGGCAGTCGTCGCCGGCAATTGGGCCTGGGTAATTGATGCCTTTGGGGCCTTGCCAAGTAACGTGACTGTGCTTGACGTGTTGTTCACTCCGTGCCCAAGCTTGGGACTGGGCAGAGCCGTAGACGCAGTGACAGTGCGGTCAGCTGTCCTTTTATTTGCAGACGAACAGAATGCGGACGCGGGAGGTGACTGTACTGGGGGAAAGGAAGGTGAGAGGGAAGGCGGGTGTCGGAGGGAGGAAGGTGAGTGGACGTGACGTGGATCTTGTTTTGATGACAGTGTTGCAACACCCATTGTCGCGGCTTGGTCTGTACGACGATGGCCGCCAAGACCGTTGGAAGGAATGGTAGCCGCAAGGGCCTGCAAGTCTCCGCGGCGGCGCTTCTTGTTGCCGA
This sequence comes from Apiotrichum porosum, assembly GCF_003942205.1. NCBI lineage: Eukaryota > Fungi > Basidiomycota > Tremellomycetes > Trichosporonales > Trichosporonaceae > Apiotrichum > Apiotrichum porosum. The sequence goes on along the minus strand of NW_021167129.1, from coordinate 162,141 downwards.
CGTTGTGCGTTTGCGCCGCCCGAGGAATGGTAGACGGGGCATGGGAACGGGCATCGGTTGAGGAATGGGCCTGTGGGAGGGGGGTGGATGTGGAGCTGGGCAATGAAGCTGCAGCGGTTGTGTCAGACGTTGGCAAGCGTTGCCGAGAGGAAACGGCCGTGTCAAGAATCTTCTGTACGAGCGACGCCTTGTTCAGCTTGGACACGCCTTGCAGGCCGAGCTGGGCGGAAAATGTCAGTACAGGCATGTGCGCCCTCGCACCCCGTTGGAGAAAAATGTGGGTCGAGGTGGGGGGGGGGGTGAGGATGTTGATGGAGGGACGGAGGGAGCCAAGCAAGGTAGGCGAAGGCGGGAGGGGGCGGCGGGGAGAGGGCGATGCATTTACCAGCTGGCATTTAGCCTTTAGTTGAGGGACGGTGCATTTTTGGAGGGATAGTTTGTCAATGTGGAGCGGTGGATGAGGTGGGGGTGGTGGGGCCATGGTGAGTGCGGGGGGGAGGGAGCGGGAGATGGTTGTGAGAGAGTGTTCTTCGGTAGCGAGGAATGGTTTCCGGGCGAGGAGTGAAGCGAGAACGAGGACGAGAAAGACGAGGAAAGATGTGGGGGGATGCAGATGGCAGGAGAGAGAGAGAGAGAGAGAGAGAGAGAGAGATGGACGAGGCCAGAGGACAAGACGACGACGACGACGACGATTGATCGATTCCATCCGTTGCACCCACCACCCACACGGGCCACAAACACTCACGTCCACCCAGCCACGCCCGCACGCCCACACGCCGCCCCCCGCTTCGGATCCAAAACGGTTAAAACGCGCCACCCATACACCTATCCACACATGATCGCCCAGAGGCCAGAGGCAGGGGGGGCACAAAAACAGGTCTCTCACACGCATGTATACATGTATTGGCAGTGGGTGGGTGGGTGGGGCTCTGGGTGCATATGCTGTGAAACCTTTTTATTGTTCCGTCGGTATGAGAACCTGTGTGAGTGCATGGGTGTGCTGTGCATGTTGTAGGCTCGCAGTGGTGGGTGGCCGGTGGTGGTGGTGGTGGTGGATGTGGTGGCGGCCGGGAGGGTGGCATGGGGGTGCTGGTGGTTTCTGTGGCCCTGGAGGGGAAGCCAAGGCCCCTCTCCCTCCTCGTCCTCCTCCTCCTCGTCCTCCTCCTCGGCCGCGCCTCCTTACCTCTGTGGTATGTTATGTGGTATGTGGGTTTGTTCCTGTATCGCTCTCTCGGCTGGCTGCAGGCCACACGCCAGCAAACGCTCAGCAGCGTCCGCCTCCGGTGCCGTCTTTTGACTCTTGTCCTGCCGCCTGCCCTTTGGCTCCCCCCCCCCCCCCCCGGCCCCCCGTTCCCCCCCTGGAGCCGTCCCTCGCGCCCTGCCTGCCCGCGTTTGTCTTCGTGTGGATTGTGTGTGTTCAATTCGTTTAACCCATCATACACCCGAGCAAGTCGACATTTGCCCCGTTCCCCCCTCCCTTCTTCTTTCGCCTCCACTACATCCTCCACTCCCATCCATACAGTCAACAACCTCATCACTCATCACGAACAAACAACCATATATCGGTACAACAACCATGCAGGGGGCGGACGACCCCCCGCGCGCTGTCCTCTACTGGTACGTAACCACAACCCCCCCACACGCTACACCACCTCCACACACGCGGCCATCCACACGCGCTTGGCGCACATGTCTTCCACACCCCTCCAGCCGTACCACTTTCCACTTGCTCTCACAAACATCATGAGGTCGTGGTGGCAATGGTGGTTATACTTATTTATAGCCGTGCTTTCACACACTCCATGTATCCTCCTCCGTCCGAGCACTCACACAATGCTCCTCCAGCTGGCCTACGTCGGCACTCTCCATGGTACCTGCACTGTGTCTCATCGAGAAAGGATACAGCGACGACGAGTATGTCATCTCACACGTCGACATTAGTGAGTACTAGCACTGCAGCGGTGGACACCCCCACCCACACACACGTACACGGGTGGCGAGCGGGCGCGCGCACAACACTTGACCATTGCTGACCACATTCTTTCCCAGCCCAGGGTGAGAACTTCTCCCCACGCTACCTGCGGTATGTCGAACAACACAGTGGCGGCGAATCGTACACCATTAAAAGAAGAAACGCTCATGACACGGTACCGCTCAGCAGCCTAAACATAAAAGGTACCCAAACGGCGTGATTTGGCATCATTACCGAAAAGGCATCGGTCAACTGACTCGTCGGCACAGCAACAATCCCTGCACTCGTCGTCCCTACCGTCGACATGATGGTTGGCAAATCAGAGTTTGCATTCCAGACACTGACCGACATTTCGGTGGGGATCGCTGGGGAATTATGGCCTTTTAGCTAACGCCGCTTATGAACGCAGAGTATTTGTGACTTTATCGACCAAGCAAGGACGCCGTTGACGACAAGCACCTCCAACTCCAACTCGAGGAAGCATGCTCCCACACTGTCACCAATATCCTACGCTGGTGAGACTGACTCTGAATTTTAATTGGTATTGTTTTACCGGGCCATTTTATTCTGACCAATTTCTCTGCACAAACAGACAAGGCACTGTCAGAGGGCCTAATTCGCCTCGTTCGCCAGTCTTTGGTCGACCCCAACTTTCTAGACCTGTCCTGTCGAAACCTCGCAGAACTAAAGGTCAAATGGGCCGGCCCACAGGGCTCAATGCTCGAAACCCGAAAACTGGCGTTCAAACACTACTCGCAGGAGATGGCAGACGACATGTCCAGCCCCCAGAATGGCAAATCATCCACTTGGGACCGCCAGGTCGTCCTGTTTCTCGAGGACAAGGCAGCGTCAAACAACGCCCTCCTCGACATTTACACCGGAGACTCGGGGGAAGACCAACGGAGAGACTTTTATCACGCAAGCAGGGCCGCTTGGACAGTCCACCTCCCGTCAACACTGTCCAAACTCGAGGCCTTGATGGCTGGGCCGTATGCCTTGGGCGACGATTTGGTGAGCACCTTTTACAAAAAAAAACTCGGGCGAATGAGGCCTCGAGAACAAAGAGGCCGTCCAGACCTGCCAGACCGACCACGTTTGTTCTGTTATTTGTGAATCTGAAAAGTGGCACAAAAGACAACCAACGTGGTCCGGAAAAAAGGCGCAACAAACAAGCAGGAAGCGCATTAGCCACGGCTAATTGTCACAGAGCATCGCCGACTGCCACATCATCGCATGGCTGGCTCGCATCGTCTCCCTTTGCGGAGGGGGCCCTGTACCTCTGGGCATCAATGCTCTCGAACCACATTTGGGAGGATACCAGCTTGGAAGCAAACTCACGCTGTATTGGGGCCACTGGGTCCAACGAACGAGTTTTCGCAAACTGTGAGTCCTTTTGTTGTCCTTTGGATTGACAAAGTCTGAGAGAGAAGGCATAATACTAACCTCGTCAGCGCGCTTGTCCCGCCATAACACGAAAGGACAACGCCCTGTTTAAGCTATCAGGCGTTGTATACATCCCATCGACAGATTAACGTCGGCGGTCCCAGACCTTGTATTACCACGACACCACTGACGACGACGACCATTTTTGGGTAGAGGGTTTATTGTCCATTTATGACACAAAGGCATGTTCCTTGAGCAGACAGGTGCAGCGTCGAAACTGACTACCATGCCTTGCGGGGAGTGGGTGTTCTGATCTTTGCCCAAGCTCTGATGTCTTGTCGAAGTTCCACCACGTTCAGTCCGCACGACAGGGCGAGACCTCTGGCACCCTTGGACGGTCTGGCGCGCGACAACAGGACCAACACACGCGGTAATGTACATGCCGATGATAGGCCGATCGCCCCCGCACCTCCCCTTGGTTAATTACAAATCGAAGGCAAGACCTTCTGCCACACTCCTGTCTCGGAGGCGACACACACATCCGGGTTGCACGCCCCCTTCCCGCGGCCACGCTCTCTGGTTCCGGGTGTTCTGGGATCGTGTTGCGCGTGCGAATTCCCGTGCTCCCATGTGCATGCGGCGGCGGCAGCGGCGGCAGCAGCAGCACAATGGTGGACAATGGGTTCGCACATGCGTCCCTGGATGTGGTTCGGGCGCGTGCAGGAAACATTGCACCGAATCGGCCGCCCCAGGGTCTGTGGACTTATCGCTACGCGCGCGCAACACCTCAAAGGAAACACCAAAGGAAGACCACGACGATGGCGTGTTCTCAATGGTAGGTTCTAGCACAGACAGGCGCCCGGGGGGGAGGCATGTGTGGTGGCGGTGACGTGTGGCATACCGCCGCAAAGGCTGGAGACGAGCGGCGTGCTCTGACAGAAGTAGGTGGCCCTCGACGCTTGTCTTGTTCTTGTGCTCCACTGCCCCCACCGGACAGCATGGCAGGCAGGCAGGCATGCAGGCATGCACATGGCATGGCCTCCGCTCTTCGCCGGCGCCAGCCACACTTTTTGCCGCCCACCCTCATGCACGCCCGCCCCGCCCGCCCCCTCTGGTCCTACCCCCACCCGCCTCCGCTCCGTGGCGCGGCGCCTTGGGACGTCTGGGATTCTGCTGGTGGCGCCATGTGGCCACGAGGAGGGGGCAGGGGTCGCCGTGGCAGCCGGCCTCGACGACTTGCTCCACACGGCAACGCCGTCCCATGCGGCACAGAGACATGCTTTCCGTTGCGATGTGTGGTGTGGTCTGGATCCCCGTCTGGCACTGCTGAAGGCAAGGCGGCGCTCGACCAGGGTGACGGCTTGGACACGGTGGGGAGCGAGAGGAAGATCAACTCTGGCCACTCTGGCCCCCGCCCCGATGTCGGCATGGTTGCCACCCGATTTGGGCGGGCCGCAGGCACAGACAAGATCGGCGACGTCATGAGCTTAAGGCGGATGACATGTCGTACTTGGTGGGTGGGTGTTGCGGGATATACATATATACAGGTCGCCGGAGCCCAGTGGCCAGTCGGCGCTGGGGGCGGCCACACGACATCACATCTTCACATTTCGTACAATTTGGTTGCTGTGGCTCTGGACCCAGTGGCAGTTTGTCGCCAATGGTGGCAGATTCTTGCCAATATGGCCAGTGTGCATGACAGCGCGCAAAACGACACAACCAGAGATCCATTCCACCCACAAAATGCTTCAGGAACCGGTGGGTAAAAACTCACATCTGTGAATGGCACCTTTGGCCCCCCCGACGGATACCCTTTCGGCGCGCATCCTTCCACAGGCCACAGGCCTCTCCAGGCAGGTAAACGGCCAACCGCCTAATCGGGGTTCGGAGCTGCGCCAACTTGTGCTGCGTGACCGCGCCCATTTCCCGCACCATCTCGGTCCCCTCCCTCCCTTGCCGGGGGCCGTGAATTGTGTAGGTGCTCTTCAGGGAGATAGACGTTGGCGAACTGTGGTGTGTCGCTCGTGACCGCCCCCGGCCTGGTTTTGGCTTACTCTAGACATGACGATCGTCGACAGTCGTCACAAGGAGCCACAGATGCAGCTTGCCAACGCAGACACGGCGATCGGGGAACATGGTGCAGAGGGTGTGGGTGTACCGAGGCGCGCGAGGCGCGCAGACTCGAGCAGGGGGGCCGAGGACGAGGACGGGGGGAAAGTGCTAGACGACGCTGGAACCACAGGTGGCGCACAGAGGTCGTTGCCACTGTCCTGCGTTGCGTTTGCCGTGTGGCAAAGTGGCCAGGCAGTGGGATGGGGGCGTGCAGATGCTGTGAAAGAGACGATATTATTGTACTACATGATGGATGACAGCTGGCGTGTCAGCAATGGTGTCAACGATGTGACGACGGCCACTGGCCACTCGTTTCGCTTACGGGCGTTTTGGCGTCTCAGGACTCGCTTCACAAACTCCACGTCAATCGACGCTGCCCATTCTCTCATCCATCTCGTCCCCATCCACCTCTCCCCACCCCTCTACTATAAAAATCCAGCGTTAATGCGCTCCGTCACGGTCATGGAACGTATACGCGCTGGGCATGGATCGCTTTCTGGCCGTATTTTTCGTCCTCGGCGCGCGGTGGATTTTTGGGCCGCCGGCAATGGTGTGCGCTTGGTCACGAGCGGTCGTCAGAGGGGGGCATATCACCTCCTTTTTACGCAGTGTATGCACTTTGGCGCAACCATCACGAGCAATATTGCGCTTGCATGGGGGCGCCATGAGCGCTCCTTCATGGCCCTCAGAACGTGCACACCTGCGAGAGTGGAGTTCCCAGGCAGGCAGCTGATTTTGGGACGAGCCATTCCACGCCGTCCACTTTTGGGCGCCGTTGTCCATTCCACATCCATCAGCTCTCCGTCAGCGTCTTGCATGCGTAACATCCACAGCGCTCAGTGAATGCTCACCTTGCTCATTCTCCACGACAATATTTATGCGGCTCCACGCAGTCCTCAGAGATCCACAAAACCTCTCGCAACCGAAAGCGCCGCACATCTCCCCGTCCCGTCCACCACCGTCGCCCGCTTCCCCCTTCCAACTTTTGAGCTGCTGGAACGCGTCAACATACTTGCTAATGGCAAGGGCAGGGGCGTACTCACGCGTGTGGATTAGATCGCACGAGCTCGTGCCATTTCTCGCGCACCGTCGCCAACCCCACTCGCCGACGGCGCGCGTCCGGTCCAAACCGACAAACCCACCCAAATCGAGTGCGACGCTCTCAAGTGCGATCTCTCATTCCCTCCGACATGCGCGACAACCGCCCCCACCACTCAACACCGGCAGCGATCTACTTCAAACCTCTGATGCAGCATGCTCACATGCTCCACGGCGTGCCATGACAATTATTTCAGCGCAAATGCGACCGAAATCAGCCACGAACCGACCGCGTGGGAAACGTGCGGCAATACCAGCTCCCACGGTCCATGGATGAGGTGCCCAGCGTCGACAGTCGCGTTACAGAGCTGTGGTGACGGACAGGAATTGATCTGTCGTACCCTCGTCGTGGCCTGCGCATTATACATGCGACGGAAAGGGGGCATGACGGTGACGACCGGACGGCTCGTGGACGCGCCGGTGGTCTGCTCCGACAGCCGATGGAAATCGTCCCCACCGTCCACAAACCCCTTCCAGCAAGGGGAAAACCCCACAGAAGTGTTCTGCTCTATCCCTGCCACGGCCATCACATTATGTCTGGGATGGCGGAATGTCCTGGCGGTGAGGAGTGGACGGCTCGCGCGACCCGCTGCCATGTGGGTGACGGCGCCAGGAAAACGTCCCCTCCGACGACCAGCGTGTTGCAGCGCCGTGGTTACCCACTAGAACGCTTGTGCCGTATCCCCTCCGTGGCCTGCTCATTATGTTTGGCATCGCGCAAGGCCGTGGCGGTGGAGACGGGACGGCTCGTGGTCGCGTCCAGGGATATTTTGATCTAGACCCGAAATCAGCTCTTGGGCGCTTCTCCGCGTTGCTTGCGCGACTCACACAGTGCTGGAAACGCATTGGTGATACTCCTTCAGTAGCGATACCATTATGACATCCGTTGACACTGTCCATGGTGGTGGATGCGGGCTGTGCGGTATCGTGGCAGTTCCATGTCGGAGCGTTTCGAGCTGTGGAATCGGCTCCGCCGCTGTGAGATTCCGTGCCACAGCTCACCACCATTGTCTGTTGGGGTGTGCAATGGTGTGTATCTCGTCCTCCTTCCTATCCAAGCGTCTCTCGTGGCTGGACCGACTGCCCGGACAGCGTGTGGACGGTGTACAGCCCATCGTCGCGTCGGGGGCTGAGGCTTCCACATCCACCTTCCTGTTTCCCAGCGGGAGAGGCCCATGTCCTGTCGACAGCGTCTCAACGACCAGTGGGGGCCGTCCTCCACACGTGTGCTCCTGGAACCTCTGTACGTGCAGCATGTATAGCAAGCAGGACAGGCAGACGAGACGAGTGGCGAGACCAAGTCACGGAAGGCGACCAGTACACCGGGGGCGGTGATTGAGGAGCGACCTAGCGCCATTATCTTCCTCTCTTCATCATCACCATCTCCACAGTCGAGTGCCATACCCATGCACACACTATCTCCAGACTCCGCCGCAACAGTGGGGGGACAATATGCTCACACAGAGCCGGGGCAGCAGTGTGGAACTGGGACAAGAAACTTTTGGGGTGGTGTGACTAACAGCGTCCATGGCCAGTCAGGCGCAGTTCTTGTCCAGTCCAGGCGCAGGCCCGCCAAATATCCATATCAGCACGAGCAGAATAAGCAAGTAATCTATGCTTGACCTCTACGTCCCAGACGCTGCCGTGTCCAGTTCGGAACATGGCTGCGTCGGACAACTTGTTCGTCTCTGCGTCTTGTCTCCCTTCCGGGCCAGTTTCCACTGACAGCAAAATGACGGCCAAGGTCGACTGCTGCCATGAGTGGCGCGATCCGTCACCGATTTTGAGCAGGATAACATGGGTGGTAGTCGGGCGGTCCATTGGGCAATCTTCCTCGAGGGACCGGGGATGCGACGTCGCCACCGAGTGAGATCTCGGTCCCACCAGAAATCGAGAGACCGCGTACAAGTCACCCGTGGCCTGTGTCGACGTGCCAAATTGACGTTCACGAGGGAGCGAGGTCCTTGTGGCCAAGACCCAGTCGATGCAGGCCCTGCAGTACAGGATGACAGGTAGGCGGGCGGACAAGTTTGGAAGTGGGCGTGATGGTCAGCTCTCGCTTTGGCCGGCAGCCGGCCCCATCACCTTCCTTGTCGATGCAAGCCGTCCCTCTGTCCGAAACCGACTTGCAGAGGATGGCTGTAGCCGACCTGCCATCCAGAGAATGAGGAAGCCTGTTTAAAAGAAGGATATGGTCGAGCACAAAGTCCTCCTAAACCGGCGACGGTGACGGTTTCCGGGAATCAGGTTTTGGCAACAGGACCTGGCTTCGTCCACGTCCAGTAAAGGGCCCAACCACGAGTGACATGTACTTGGCACTGTTGTGTCCAGTGAGCGCCAACATAATGACATCCTTGTAGATGGACACTGCGTCTCCGCCGTGTCGCTGTGGAACTGTCCGAGGTGGTGGGGGAGGCCGGCTCAAATAACTTTGCGGTATGTCACTGCGTTTGTTAGCGCCAGCCCGACCACATCTTCCCGACCGCCCACTTTTTGTTTCCACCAGCAAGCATGCATCCCCAATGTTGACATCCGGGATACCGAGTTCAAGGTTACCAGCTAGACACCGCGTCTGATAATTCGGGAAGCTCGTGGGCGCCACTGTATCGACTTGTTCAAACGACCATCCACAGCCATGTTGCGGAGCCACCCGAACCGACACGTGCTGTACAGTGACGTAATGCTGGGATCTGTGCCACACTGCGGCGACGCCAGTGTATCGTTGCTGGTCCAGAGGATGATGGTTTCGTCAAGGACGTCGTGCAATGGGATGTTATGCTGTCAAAGTCGGAAAATGTTGGCACAGTGTGTCAAGTTGAGTTGCAGCTTTGGCTACATTTTTGTGGCTGGCGTCGGTCCGCGCTCAGGAGCCGAGTTGTGACATCCGGCTTCCGCGCTCGTTCAAACTGAAATGGTTAGCACATGCCTCGATGCAAAATGGTGACCAGGCGGGCTGCCATGTCTTCCCCATTGCGCTCTCCATGACAAGGGGCTGGACTGGCCACTCGGGACCAGCGAGTGGAAGGTTGCTGGAGGCCATGTCATCGACGCTCGACGTCTCGGGTTGGTCGACATTGGACCAGCCAGTCCCCATTGGAGCCTGGACAACGAGCACGACCGCATAGCCCGACACAGAAAAACAACGGTAAAGCAGCTGCTTTACTCGTATCCAAACCGTGCCAACGAACGTTGCGAGTATGCCAGAGGTCCAGGCCAGAACAACGCCTGGAGGTAACGCCAGACCGCAGTCCAACTAGTGTGGACGGCAGCTGTTTCGGACTGGCTGCGGAGCGGTCCCAGGCACGCAAACGGTCTTCGTCCACCGAGTCGCACTGCACTGAGAGGTGTCTACGAGAATTGTCATGCATCGAAGACGCAATAGCGATGGACAATCTGTCAAGGGGACGGCCCATAGAGCAGACACGAGAACGATGCGCTTGCACCAGACAGACAGACAGACCACGGACACGCAGGTGCCCGCAGTGTGTTCTGACCGGTATCGGATGCGTGGCGTAAGCCAAAAGGGCCCGACGGGGGGGCTGGAACGGAGGGACAAACAAGGCAGAGATCGAGACAGAGAGTGAGCATTAAAGGTCCGCGGCAAGAAATGAAAACGCCACATGACCCGATCTCTCATGGATCTCAGTCTCTGTCACCCGCTCGAGCTGTCTCCCCCTCTCTTCCACATTCCGTCTCTGTGCCTCGCCGTGTTCGAGCCATCATGTGATATTATGTACGATGATGATGACTCAGCCAAAAGCGAGGGACCACCACCCCTGGCCACCCCCTGGCTTACGCAACAACGGCCGGGCTCCAGTAGTGTATGTAGTCTTTGTCCTTTCCTTTTTTTTGACCGCTGGGTCCAAATAGTTTCACGGTCGATGCTCACTGGGACAGATAGGGGCACAGCACACTCACCGCAGAGTTGGCGTAAGGTGGAGATTCCTATGACAATTTCCCGACAAATGGGGGGTTCCGCAGTGCTGTGGGAACTGTCGCGCTGGAGTCTGGCCGACACGTCCATTTGCTGGAGCTCAACAATACAAGCAAGGCAATGTTCCTTTCCGTTGCGGTATCTGGACAACAGTTAGCTCACAGAAGAAACGTCTCACAAACATTTTGCTCATAGTGGATTGGACTTTTGGGTGACGGCGACAGGTTGTGGGGGGTCGATGGCGCTCTTCAAAGAGTCGCTTAGTCTGTTTGTATTTGTACAAATCAATACAGGACCGGTCGCCACTCGCTATGGTGAATGTGGATCGGGTCGCTCGTATTCTCGGCTGTTGCCGGATTGCACCTTCTCTTCCGACGCCAGCACAGACGCATCGAATGGTTCTTCTGCTCGCATGCTCTCCGAGTCTAGTCCCGGGCCCCGTTCCGTGGAACCGGGGTCATATCATGGGGCATGCGCTCGCGAAAAGGAATATGCTTTGGGCGACAGCGCGAACGCGTCATGGACACCGCTTCGCGTACTGGCGGGCTTTGATAAGCGCCGTGTGATGGAATGTTATAAAACGATTATTGTCCCCCGAGTCATCGAGTCCCCAAAGAGGCGTTTTCGAAAAGAGTTGCGCCATTGTGCCATTGGAAGTAACACATCGTCGAGGTCATTTGAGAGGAGTGCCATAGTTGCAGAGTCGCCCGTAGACGCGTGCGTGGATCATCGTTGTGTCGATGGGGGAGGGGGGTATGTACGTGTACTAGAACCTGGCAACAGCCGGGCTCTACAGAGAAAGCAAATGTTTATCATTCGTTTGACCGTGTACCTGAGGGCATTATCAGTCTGCCTGTGCTTTTGCTTCTCTGTCCATGGAACATTGATGTCACAAGTGAGCAGTCACCCGGCGTCTTTGGACTTGGTCCCTGGTTCCTATCAAGATGTCATGGTGTGGCCAAAGTATGGCACATAAGGAAGACGCCACAAAGGTCGACAGTGATCCTCAAAGCCCCCAGACATTTGCAGCCACACAACCGCAACGCAAATGGACACCCACAGGGGAGTCACGAGGTTGACAACCTACCCGTGTGTACTTGGTTATCAGGCGCCTGTGTCCTCACTGGAATGGGGTTAACACTAATACGACCGACTACATCGACGCCGTGACAACGGGTGTTCCCCCCCACACAGATGTCAGATGTCAACGACCATTAATCGCGGAAAATGGCCACAGTGGTGCAGCAGTGGCCGTTTGTACACGACGGGAGGGAGTACAGACGTCGTCATGGATCCAAATTATATATTCAACCCCCCTCCTCTCCATGCAGGGAACGGGATCAAAGTGCAGGCGCGCGTTCCACGTGTGGTCTTGTCACGTGACCACCCACGTGGCTGGCTGCGGCTGTGGCCCGCAAGTAGCCGCCAAGCCGCCAGGTGTCACCATGTCACCGCCATTGGAGAGAGAGAGAGACCACACACTGGCCGTCAATTGGTGTCTCTCCCTCTTGTCCATCATCCTCACTCCCCTTGCCCCACCCCCCACATGATCACCCCAAGGCGACTACAGGCTCTGCGCAGCGTATCCTCCCGTGCTGCACAGAGCAGGTGCGGGAGGACGGGCGCTCCGCGAGCTATTTCCATCAACACCGCTGGCAAGACAAACGAGTATGACAACGCTCGAGTCATCGGCATGCCGCCTCCCGATGACGCCACCTCGTCTTCCTTGTCCAGTTCGTCCAGCCAGTCGCCAGAGTACGACTCTATCTACAGCTCCAGTGACCCCATCTACCAGTGGAGCTCTGCCTCGGCGTCAGATCAAAGCTCAAGCAATGGCTGGGCGGCGGGGGCAGCGAGCAGCGACTCGACCTTGGACGAGTCGAACCCCGCCGGACTGGCCGTGGCGCCCGTCCCTCTCCCGACACCAGCGTTAGCGACGCGTCGGCGCGTGAGACATCCGTTTGATTCTCACGCGTTCGTGTCACACCTGGAAAGGGCGTCACTGCCACTCCAGACGGCCAAGAACTTTATGGAGGGCGCGCGCGAGGTGCTCGTGGATCGAACAGAGCGCGTCACTGGCAACATGCTCAGCAGGGAGGAGCTCGATAACGTGGGTTGTTGTTATTGTTATGTTTTGGCTTCTAACATTGCCAGGAGGCCTACCTCTTCAAGGCTGCAATGTCCAAGCTCCGCACCGAGTTCAATGTACGCAACCGGAACACGGGCCAGGTGGCGCGCGACACTGTCGGCGCGCTGCGCCGCGAGCTGGAGCGCGTCGAACACAAGATGGCAGGCGACATGCAGGTGCTCAAACACGATGTCGAGCTGGACCTGAACAACCGCAAAGACGAGAACCGTAACGACAAGAAGAACCGGGACATTATGATCGAGGTGGGTAGTCTTAGTCTTGCCACGTCCAGTGTCAACAAACTGACAGTGCTGCAGGAGATCAATAGCCGTGCGACCATCTCGGTCGGTGACCTGCGCACGGAAATTGAGAGTGCAAAGTGGGAAGCGACCAGGCGAGCTATCGGTACGTCGTAAGGGAGCGTTCTTCGTGCTAACCTTTAGCCACCATTGTTACATTTGTGATTCTCGGTGTGGGTATTTCGACCATTGGCTGGCCATGGGATTGGGGGCAGACGGGGCCACATGGGCACAATCCACCACCACCACTACCTCAGCCCACACCTTCTGTACACCCACTACCCGCCATTGAGACGCGCGATGTGGGCGTGGGTACGGACGAAGACTTGTTCAAGGACGAGTACGCGGCTCGTATCGACAAGTTGCTGTCTTCGGTGCAGCCCGAGCCCAAGCCCAAGCCTAAACGCCGGCCGTCCAAGTCTGAGGTGTTTATCGACAGGATATAAACTACATAGAAAGACCATTTGTTGTCATAGATTGTATGCATAGCATAGCTATAGCTGTCGGGAACCTGTGGTGCGAGCGGTTTGGTTTGCCAGGGGCTGCTGTGGAGATCCGGCCGGCGCTTAGATTGGGTGCGTGTAACCGCGTGGTGCCGGACTTGGCCGGATTTCATCTGATGATCGCCCACGCGCTCCGTATCAAACTCCACAACCTTGGTATCGTTTCTTCTCTCCATTCAACATCTATCCAACACACCATGACCATCGCTAACGGAAACACCGAGCCCGCTCCTTCTGGCAGCAAGTTCCCCGCTCGCGCCCACGCTGCCAAGCTCGCCACAGAGCTCTCGCGCTTGCTTACCGAGGCGGACCGCGCTGGTGTGAGTCGCCACTGCTGAGAACAACCTTGTACGAGCGCGTCTGACGATTGCACAGGTCCACGCTGTCTTCCTCCAAGGTCTCCCGACGTCGTGCCGCGACGACACTGACCGCGAGCTGCCGTACCGTAAGTCCCAGGTGTGCTACCTTCAAGTGCTCAAGCTGACGCGCCGTCTCTGCTTATCTTGCCGCCTTGACACCTGTCTCCCTCATTGCCTTCGCCCTGCAGACCAAGAGGCCAACTTCAACTATCTCACTGGAGCCCACGATGTCCCCTCGACTTCGGTTCTGATCGTCTTCAAGCCCGGTGCCAATGAGCTCCACCACACCTTGTTCATTCCCCGTGCCGACCCGCTCGAGACCATGTGGTCTGTCGCGCCCCCCACGCTCGAGGATGCCGCCGGCCGTTTCGACACGGACAAGCTGGGCCACACGGACGAGCTCAAGGCTGCTCTCACTCCGCTCGCGGACGCCAGCGTGACCCTGCACACCCTCCCGCTCACGCACGACTTCCCTCCTCTCCCCCAGGACGTCCTCTCGCTCGCCGGAGCGTTCAAGCACCGTACCGACCTCCTCCGCGATGCGCTCCACGTTGCTCGTCTTACCAAGACCGAGGACGAGATTGACCTCATCCGCCGTGCCAACAAGATCACCTCTGGCGCCCACGAGGTTCTTATGCGCGAGCTCGGTCGCTTTGCTGCTCTGCGAGCCAAGACGGCCAATACCAACGTCAAGGAGGAGCGTACGGGTCACGAGACTCTGACCCAGTGGGAGGTGGAGAGCGAGGCCGATGCCGAGGCCCTCTTTGTGGCGACCTGCCGGCGCATGGGTGCCGAGCAGGCCTACCTCCCGATCTGCGCGTCCGGATCGCGCGCGAGCACGTTGCACTATGTCTGCAACGACCGCCTGTTCCCGTCCACGGCCAGGCCTCGTGCTCCTGGAGACACGACCTTCACGCCGCGCCGCCTTGCCCGTGGCTGCTGTGGCGACGTTGCAGACCACACGCACGAGACCCCGTCGCTCTCGCTGCACACGGGCTCGTTTGAGCCCCAGGTGCTCCTTGTCGATGCCGGCTGCGACTGGCACGGCTACGCGTCCGATGTGACGCGCACCATCCCCGTCGGCAACGGCGGCAAGTTTACGGAGCGTGCCGGCGAAATTTACGAGCTGGTCCTCAGGATGCAAAAGGTTAGCTTTTCGCCCACCTCTCAGGAGATACATAGCTAACCGTTCCAGGAATGCGAGGATCTCGTCCGTGTGGGTGCCCACTGGGACACGTTGCACCTGCACGCGCACAAGGTGCTCATTGACGGTTTCCTCAAGCTGGGTATTTTCAAGGGCACGCCCGAGGCTGTTCTCCAGTCGGGTATCTCGGCCCCCTTCTTCCCGCATGGTCTCGGGCACTCGCTGGGCCTCGACGTCCACGACTCGCTGCAGTACCTGCGCACCACCAAGGTCGACCTCCCCGAGACGTCGTCGTCGACCCCCGCCCACCTGTACGCGTACCTCCGTATCCGCGTGCCCCTGCGCGCCGGCATGGTCCTCACCGTCGAGCCTGGCTGCTACTTCCCCCCGCAGCTGCTCGACACGCACAAGGTCTGGGACTCGGAGTTTGTCGACCAGGAGGTGCTGAAAAAGTACCTTCCCGTCGGCGGTGTGCGTATCGAGGACGTGGTCGTGGTTCGCGAGGACGGCCCATGCGAAAACCTCACGACGGTCGGTCGTGAGCGCGCGTGGATCGAGGCGCGTTGCTCTGGCCAGTAGTTCGGTGACGAGGGCAGTCTTTGCAGTGTATCCGATGCAGCAGTGCGGAAGATGACGAGGGCGACTGGCAAACCCACACGACTGACCAGTGTTACCTCTGTGCCACACTTCACCTCGCCAGTCCGGTGAGGCGGTGGCCCTTCTTAGGTCTTCAGACTTCCACGAAGGCATGCGTGAGTGCCTCACCATTTCGAACGTACATGGCAAGCACCTCACGGGTCCCCCAACCCCGTCATTTGACTCTGAACGGTTGCACGCTGACTCTTGGGCACAGGAGGTCTTGAGAGGGAACAGGGGTGGGTATGTTCTAATTTTCTAATCGATTAGAAACGGGACAAGACATTTCCTAAAGGCCCGCCACCGTAACCTGGGAGGACCAGACAAAGAGACCGTAGGCATGCATTTTGACCGTTCGTCTCACACATCACACATCACAGACTACATATCACAGACCACATACCACAGGCTGCAGGCGACGACGACCGGTGAGCATGTACATCGTTGCTGCAGCACGCATTGCCTGTAATCTACGGGTGCAAGTGCAACTTGATCGCGTCGACACGTACCGCGTCGTGTGGCCCCATGGGAGCTTCATTTTCGGCGTATTTCCGTGCAGTGTATTTCTCCATACCCGCCCAAAGCCGAGCTGCGAGCATGTCACCACGTACCACCACCACCGCCACTGCTCTGCAAGCGACGGTCCCCGAAAAGGGGCTGTGACTGCGTAACACGACGGTCCCGGGCACAACAGTGGCCCCGGAATGCAAAGGTTGGGGGGACGGAGCCTCCACGGCGGGTCCCACTGCCAGCGTCCAGACGTCCCCACGGGTCCTCATCACGCGCGCCACCCGTGCCCCCGCCAGGTCTCACGTCTCGCCTATCGTTGGATCCCCGGGTCCCGGGTCGGTGCGAGCCAAGGTTTACGCAACACCAAACGTCGTTACCGGCGTTGCGTTAAACGGCACACCTGGTGTGTGACTTGTATGCGCGCGCGGGCGCGGCGCGTGGCTTCTTTCGCGTACGCCGGCATGCGGTCCGGCGCCCCGGGCGGTGGCTTGCTCGTACTTGCAGCACCTGCTGTGGCTTGCACTACGACGACGGCTGCAGTGGGAGGGACGGTCGGTGTCTCGGGCATGTCCGTCCCAGGCCGTCGTCGACATTGGTACATGGAGTGAGGGTCTTATGAACGGGGGCCCAGGCTGTGTGCAACAGACGGAGGCCTGTGTCGACGTCAGTGCTGGGTAAACCAAGTGGGCCAAGTGGGCCAAGTGGTCTTGTGTCCACGTGGGTGGTGGTGTTGGTGTTGGTGTTGGTGCAGAACAAGTTACATGCAGTCACAGACACGGATCGCGGTCTCTTTTGGTACACTGTGCCCCCCCTCGCCACTCGACTTGACCCGCGTACGCTGCTTCGGGCGAGCGCTCTGGCAGGGAGTGAGGGCATGAGATGGGGGAGGCAGGCCATTTAACAGCCTTTTTGGGCGAATTCTCTATGCTAAAATCAAACAAAGGTGACAGGGTGGAGGTGGTGATGCTCGAGATGGGAGAACGAACAAGCCGACAGATAGGTCGTGCCCACGGGTAGATATATGGGGTGTGGGCGTTGGATCAAGTTACGCGCGGCTGTGTGCGTGTGCGTGCGCGTGTGCATCGCACATTCACGGCCACGGCCGGTCGTGGCACACACTTGACGCTTAGACCTGGGAGGTGGCCTCGTGTGTGTGGCCGTCGGCGAGACGGTTGAGGCTCGAGCTCGAGTGGTTGGAGTGGATCGAGTGGGCGGACCCGCGACGGTCCCATGCTGGGCGCTTCTTGTAGTCGCGGAGCTCAAAGCCGAGGGCGGCAGCGGTCGAGTTGTGGTGCGAGAGATGCTCGGCATCGGCATCGTCGTGCGTGCGGTGGTCCTCTTCGTTGTTGTTGCTGCTGCTGTTTTGGCTGCGGTTCTCGTCGTCGTCCTGGCCGTTGGCAAAGCGCTCCTCGTCGTCGTCCTCTTCGTCTTCGTCCTCCAGAGGGTGCGGGGGAGGCGACGGTGACCGGCCACGGTGGCCGTGGTGGTGCGACACCTCCTCCATGTGCTGGAGCGACAGCGGCGGGGGTGATGGCGAGCGGCCACGACGGGGTGTCTCGTCGCCGTCTGTGGTCCCGGACATCTGGAGGGCACCCTGGCGAGGGCTGGCTGGCGCCGAGTGCGGCTCCTCCTCCTCGACAATGGCCGGTGCGACATCGACCATGGGGCCTGCGCGAGGTGAGACGGGGATTGCGCCTGTGCTGTCCGACCTGCCACGGCCCGTGACAGACGGGGTGGACGACGAGTTGGACGTCTGGCTCGTGTTGGACCCACGGCGGACCTTGCCCCACAGCTTCTTTGCGCCGCTGGACATGACCTGCCCGAGGTCGACAGCGTTGGCGTTGCTAGAAGAAAACGTCAGCGACGTGTGCCAAAAGGTGGGCGATCGGGTGTGCCGACCAGACAAAGGGAGGCACGTCGGCTGTTGCCGAAAAATGGTCACAGCTGGGCACACCCATGCGCCCCCGCGCCTCCAAGTTGCCGACGCGCAGCAACAAAGCGATGGGGACAAGAGGGCATAGAGCGTTGTGACGCCGTGCCAAGAGTGGGCGGCCGGGTGTGTGGGGAGGTGGGGGGGGAGGACCATGACTTACCCGTTCTTTGAGGCAAACTTCTGCTGGTACGCCTCCCATTCTGCGTCGGTCATCATGATCTTGCGGGTACCGTTGGCGCTCACGGTCGAGCCGCCAGCCACGGTACCCTGCGCAGTGAGCATGTTCTTGCGCGCCAGCACACCGAGCGTGATCGAGTTGCGACGACGGAGCTCGGGGGGCCTCTCGGGTAGTGAGCCAAAGCGGATCTTGGGCGACGCGCAGTACATGGACGACCTGGGAGTGCTGCCCCCAAATGACGACTCGGTCTCCTCGCAGAATGGGTCAGAGCTGGATGCAAAGGTCGACGCGTTGGACATTGCCGACGGCGACATGGAGGGGACGGTCGAGGTGGTGGTGAGCGACTCGTTGGACGAGTTGGACACGCCGCTGCCATCGACGGGGCCGCCTGCTGCTGGCTGGGCAGCGTCGGGGGGCCCAGCAGCAGGAGCTACCGCCGCAGCAAGTGGGACTCTCTGGAGGCCAGGACTGCTGACCGAGCGAACATTGGGAGGGGGGATGATTGGGGGGCCGACGGGGATGCCCTTTGCGTTGCATGGGCGGAGGATGGAGTGGGACGGCACGAGGGCTCTGGTTGGGGAACGGGATGGCGAGCGGGCGTTGTTGGCCGTGGAAGAGGAAGCTGTCGTGGTGGCCGGAGCGCCGGTGCCAGCAGCGCCGTTGGGGACGGGTGCAGCGGTAGCGGTGGCCACGGACATGGTGGTGGTGGTGGTGGTGGGGGAGAGAGCGGTGAGTGAGATGTGAATGAGAGTGATGGAGAGGAGCCAAAGAGGGATATGGGATTAAGGGCGAGACGCCTGTGGGATCGTGGGGGTGGGTGGTGGGTGGTCACCGAGGCCGACGGGGGTGGGGGGGTCAGTCCAACGCCATTTTCGGCCAATAACGGGTAATGCATACGCTGCGTCAGTCGTCGTGGTCGTTGTCGTCGTCTGTCTGTCTGCAGCAGTGGGGTTGTTCCTCGTTTGTCTCTTGCCCGCAACACAGAAAGCCTGCGTGCCGGACGACAAAAGAGACTGGTGCAAGTTGAGCGATATTCCCCCTTTTGGCGCCCACCCCCCATGTCGTCCTCGCCTATTTCCCTGGTGTGCGGTCGCCGCCTCCGTCATGCCGGTGGTGCCGGTCCCTGCCCCACCTCGCCCCGCCGCCGGTTCCCCCTGGGCAGCCCCCGCATGTGCAAGACGCAGCAGAGCATAGCAAAAACTCTAATGGGTCCCCCCACACAGCCCAGACGCGGTGACACATTTTTCGTGTGGTTTGAGGGAATTAATAGAGTTTTACGGCGTGCGTCTGCGGCGATCCCCGCGCGAAATGCCTGTAAATGATAATAATATTCATTTGTTATATTAGGCGATAATTCAGCCAGAACCACGTCCAACACACGTCAAAACGCAGCCCAGCCAGCCGTAGAATGGTTCAACTGCTGCAGCGTGCCTCGCACTCTCGCCGCTGGCCAGTCTGTCGCCATGGATCACACCCAGGCGGCGCGCATGGATCGCTCGCGGCGCCGCCGGACGTGTGTGGCCAAGGCCACGGCGGTGGCTTGGCCCACCCCCTTGGTGGAAAGGATAGTTGGAAAGCAAGTAACGCCAACTCCAGTAGTGCGAATGCCAGCAATGCCAACCAACCATTGCTCACAGCGAAAGAGAGCGAGGACACGCCGCGCTCCTCCTATACACTTGGCACGCAGAGGTGAGCGAATCGCCTCCAGAGTGGCTTCTCACTCTTGTGTTCACGATTCGATAAACGGCCGGCGCCGCATGGAAGGATTCCATACACTTGTCCAGACCCTGCCACCCCGCACTTGTCTCCAATCTGCAATTCGAAAATCACTCTCGCAGCGACCCTCGACACCCCTCACAGAAAGGGCAGATCTGCACCGGCTGACCAAAGCGCGACATCCCCTTCGTGACGGACGCACGCTGTACCGAGAGGGGATACGGGGCCAGGCGGACGGGCTCCCCCTCCCCCTCCTTCAGCCTGCAGGGGCCGCACAACTTTGCAACTTTGCAACGTTGCAGCACAGGGGCCAGGCGACGGGGGTGTGCGGGGTACGGCCGCCGGCACAGCGTCGTCTGGGCCCTGCGTCTCCTGCGTCTGCTTTTGCCCCACCGGAAATGGCTATAGCATGCGCGGGTACGTGGGTGGGTGGTCGTGTGAGCTCCGTGCCGCGAGTGACGACGAGGCCGTATGGACAGTGGCCACAGGGTGGAACTGGTCTGACAGGGAGGGGCAGCACCGGTGCGGCGTGCGACCGCCGCCGTCACATCGTTGGTCACTGCGTGGATGGCCTGCAGAACCGCAAGAGCTGCGTGCGTGTGCGTGCATGTATACGTCGAGTGCCAAGAACCCATCGTTTGCCTCGTCAAATGTGATTTATGGCCCCTCAGGAAAAAAAAAACGACGCGCGAGGGAATATTGTTGATCCGCCTCTACCGGCCGCTAGCTGCTGATGGCGATCACATAATCACAACCACAGAAAAACGCCAATGACCCAGCGGCCAGTATCCCCTGCGACATTCGTCAACGCTGTGCACTCACTCGGTGCATGGCCTGCATGGAGAGCGGAATGCCCTTTACAGGAGCCCGGTGTATGCATGCCCGGTGCGGCGTCCGCCGCATGCCATGCACCGGACGCTGGCTGGACGTCGTCGACCGCCGTGTCATGGAGCCAATGGAGCCACGCCGTTCACGGCCTAGTCCGAAGCGGTGCTCCCGGTGTGATTGGTAACCAGCGTTGAGCCGCCGCTGCTCGCGGCCGCCTGGTAGCTGGTTGGGTACTGAGCGAGCGCACATGCATCATCGTCGCCGTGGGCCGGATATGAGTCAGCACATATGAGGCGTCCACCTCGGGCGGCCTGGCAACGACGTCCTCGCCCTGCCGACGTCGACTGCAGCACCTCGCCCTTTCGGTGTCACGGCGTGCGTGTGTGGTGCATAGAGAGAACGCCTACGGCCACCCGGCCGTAGGTGTCTGCCTGTCCTGCCTGCTACGACCCCAATGGCCAATGAGGCGGTTTTGGGTCGCGAGGCAAGACGACAGGATAGGCTGCGTTCAACCCCTCTCGCCATCTCGTCACCGCCTGTCGTGGCCCCGCAAAGTGAGTCGCGGGATCGATTGCATCCGAGTATGGCGTACGAGGATGGGCGCTTTTGCTTTTGATAACCCCAGCGGTCCGCACTCTCGGTCCTGTGCCTACGCACTCACGCCTCGAGACTCGTCTTGTCAGTTATAGTGTATCTGGTCGCATCGCACAGCGATCATAATGCAGTATAGTATACCTCCGTTGTATATCTCCCTCTCTCTCTCCCTCTCCCAGTTGTAATATCACCGCCGGCGACACAGCACGGGACGGCGCGCACGCGTCGTCGGTAGTCTGCCGGCGGTGGCGGAGGATCGTGTCCTCAAAAGTCCTCGGTAGTTGTTGTCTCCAGTACATCCCTCGCCTCTGCTGCCCCCTTGATATTCCCCTCGTCGGCATGTGCGCGGCACAATGACCCTCGTCTCATGTGTCTAGTCGGTATATTACAGACGCTCGACTGGACCAGTGTCAGCTGGATCGCGCAACGTAGCCACGACAGTTGACTCACTCTGTGCGCACAAGAACGACTTTTCGTCATTAAACTGCTCGTCTGCGACTGTCAGTAAACATTCGCAAGGAGGAACCGCCAGGGGGCATCCAGACCTAACACTGTCTGCATTCTGGCCAACTCACCGTCCTTGTCGTTGTGAAAGTCCTTGAGGAAGATGAGCAGGCGTTCCTTGTTACGCTTGAGGATACGCGCAATCTCGGGTGGCTTGTTGGGGTTGGCCACAAAGACCTGGAGACGGGTCAGCGGAGCTCTTGTTCACACGACAGAGAACCCGGTAGCTGCCAGCAACCCACCTTGAACACATGGAACGCCTCAAACTGAATGTTCCTGCTGCGATCCCGCAAAAAGTTCATCATGAGCTTGAGGTTTGCCTCCGAGGCAATGTAACGGGTCATGATGGTGTAGTTTGCGCGGTCGAGGAGGATCTCGCCCAGGAGCTTGAGCGATTGCCTCTTGGTCACATAGTTGTTGGACATGATCAGGGTGTTGTACATGGCAAAGAACTGGATAGCGTGTTGTCAGTCGGTGATTCCTCGATGGCTTCAGGCATCGCAGTAGCCAAGATCTTACTCACCCGGTCATAGTTCTGGTCCAGGTACTGAGCCACCATGGGCTTGTGCTTTGTGAGCGTCTCCTTCATGTTGGCAAACGCATCACACGAGATGCCAAACGTTGCGTCCTCGATGTATGTGGGGAACGTGTAGAACCTGCACATTAGCCTGGGGCCGACAGGTCATTACCCACTGGTCCGAGTACAGCAAGATCTTTGCCAGAGGCTCGTATCGCAGCATCTCCTTGAGAATCATACCCGTGTTGAGGGCCACCTCTGGGTCGGCATACCTGGTTGTGTCAGCACGGGTGGAAGGGAACGACTCTCCGCCGGCAAGCACATGCTCTCCCACGCAGACGTCTGGGTAGCTGGGACCATGCATGGGATGCGCGCATGTCCCAGTCACGCAAAGACAGCCAAAGCGGCCAGTGGCCAGTGGCGATGCGGGGTTCGAAACCCTCCCTGTCCGGGACCCCGACATTCTCGCTCTTGTCCGTACGGCGCGCCACGCACACACCACCCAACTCACCCTTTCAGTGTGGTGAAGATGATTTCGGGCTTGTTGACCATGAGCTCGACGGTGGGGAGACGGGTGCCGATGGTACGCCTCAGGAGGGTGTTGAAGATGTGTCCCACGTCCTTTCGGGCCTCAAACTCGAGCTTGGGCATGTGCGAGACTAGGTGTGCGAGCAGGTCGGTGTTGTACACCTCGTTGGCCACCGCCGTCACCATTTCGGGTGTGCTGTCCGCATCACCCTCGCCGCACAGGCTCGCCTTGATGGCGAATATCAAGCGGGAGCACTCTTCTGTGACCTGGCCAAAAGTGTCAGTAGACTGAACGGGTCCGTGTAGGCTGTGGAGGGGCGGGGGGGGGGGGGGGGGAGGAAAGGGTGTTGGGCTGCACGAGCCAACCCGTCCGATGGGAACGGAGTGACATGGCAAGTCGTGTCCACCCAAGGGAGAGGCGTGATGGCAAGGACGCGGGCGCGCACGATGCACTTGGGACGGGGGACGCACTTTCTTCTTGGCCTCTGACGAGCCGGGTCCGTCCAGTCGCGACATGTAGTCGCGCAGCAGGCGGACACTCTCGACTGGGGAGCGTGTCTTGGTGCGGTTGAAGAAGTTCATTGTGGAGAGGGTGGTGGGGGATAAGGAGAAGCAGGAGGAGAGGAGTGACGAGTTTTGCTAGGCAGGGGGAGGACAAGTGTGACTGTGGTAGCAGGCGGGATGGGCCGGCTGGGCGGGAAGCGCGACTGTTGTGAAGTGATGAGTGTGCCAGTGTGTGTGTTGGCCTGTGTGTTGTAGCCGATGTGCCTCTCAAAGGCCCCGGGATTTCGGGTAGCGGTGGTTGTGGGGAATGGGAGCGACGGAGACAAGAGGTATGCGAGTGTGTATATGTATGCTTGTGAGAGAGAGAGAGCGAGAGCGAGAGAGATTGATAACAGAAGGAGCGACAGAGAGGGAAGGGGTGTTACTTGTTGCGTTGTTGTATTTGTATTTGTGTGTCTTCCCCCCCGCTGAAACACCACCCAGGCGCGGGCCAGCCACCCCAGACGTCTTTATATATATCCCGTCCCCTCACTTTACGCGCCACCCAACGTGCACACACCTGCGCGTCATGCATCTCGATAGTGGGTTCTTCTCTTCTATACCGTCCTCACCGTCTCCCACCATGGACAATTCTCCAACGTACGCTCTCACCCTCCTCCATTATCTCTCTCGTGAACTGACCCCCACAGTGCCCTCTTTGAAAATTACGACGAGGACCTCGCCACCCTCGTCGCTTCCATCAACGGCAAGCTCGCCGATGTGCGCGGCCTCAAGGGCGGTGCGTTAAAGTGTTCCCTCTGGACCACATAGGCTGACACGCATGTTTAGAACCGCGCAAGGCCTTCTTGAAGAAGATTGCCGACGAGCTCGATGAGGCCGACGAGACGGTACGTCTGCTGTGAGGGAAGGGAGGACTGGAGGGAAGGCGGTGACAAGCCGCTGGGACGGCCACATGCGCGCCGGGACCGTGGCGATGGGCAGAACGCTGGCCAGCTGGTATCTACCACAGTGATAGCTGGATCGGGTCCCTTGGCATTATGCCGCAGGGTACAGCTATATACTTGTCCGCGGTCTCTGGCTGTCGACAGCTGCGGTCATTCGCCATCGGTCATCGCCGCCGCGCCATGCGATGCCCCCATGTCCCCGATGGTGGTCACCCACCCACGACCTCGGCGTACCAGCCTCCAGCTACTTGCCGCGCTTCTGCTCCTCCACTGCGTTCCCAGCTGACAGCCGCACAGATTGCGCAAATGGACGTCGAGATCCCGTCCATGCCCGTCTCGATCCGCAAGACGTTCACCGACCGCCTGGCCACGTCCAAGTCTGCCGTGGACAAGGCCAAGCGCGGCGCCCGCGACGCCCGCGCCGAGACACAGCGCCAGGAACTGCTCTCGTCGGGCCGTACGTCGACCGACGACCCATACTTTGACGGTACCGGCAGCGGCGACGAGGCGACGGCGTTTTCGACGCGCACGCGCCTGCTGGCCGGCACCGAGGCGCTGTCCGACTCGTCGCGCCGCCTCGACAATGCGCACCGCATCGCCCTCGAGACCGAGGACGTCGGTACCGATATCCTGCGCAACCTCCGCGGACAGAGGGAGCAGATTGAGCATACCCGCGACTCGCTCACGCGCGCCGATGGCAGCATCGACCGGGCGGCAGGCACCCTCAAGAAGATGATTTACAAGTGGGTGTAGCAGGACAACGGATGTACAGAGGTACAGAGGGCGGCGGCGGCGGCGGCGCGTACTCTGCCAGGCCAGAACGCAAGAATACAAGAACACACAGCCGCGCCCGCCTCTCCCCCCTGCCTGCCGTGCGTCGGCCCGCACCACCCAGGCTAACGCTCCCGCGCAGGATGTACCAGCAAAAAGTCGTCACGGGCGCCATCATCGCCGTCCTCGTCGCCCTCATCCTGCTGGTCCTCTACTCCAAGTTTGCCTAAGCAGAGCAGCGACCGCGCAGCTCGTTTACACGCCCCGGGCTGGTGTGTTCGTCCTGGCTTGGTTGGTCCTTGGTTCCTCTTTTCTCTCTCTCCCTCTCTCCCTGGCCTTCGCGTGGCCTGTTACCACGGGTCCACTCGGTCCACTCGGTCCACCCTCCCCCGCTGGCCACGAGCTGCTATCACGCGGTTCGTGCCAATCCCCCAATCTCTCTCGCGTAGATAGTTAGTTGTCGTAACCCCCCCTAGTGAAACTTATGGATAGTGCATACCCCTAGACTTGTGGGCTGTGGGCTGTGAGTGGCGTTTACAGCAGTACGCCCAGACACATGCAACGCCGACGCTGCGTGTGCGCCCTATAGGCACTGTCGTGTGTACCCACATGTGGGATGGGGGATGGATTGCATATCCATATATGCTAATGCTACAAGACTGTCCGGTTGACCCCATCCCTCTCCTAACAGAACGGGTTGTACGGAGGGGGAGGGGGATGGAGGAGGCGCGCTCGACGAGCGCGCAAGGTTTGGTTTGGTTGCGTTACTGGCCGCGACTCGCTGGACACGCTGGACACGGATATGTCCGGCAGAGACCAGAGACGGCTTACGCAACGCAACGCGACCGCAGGGTGTGGGTGGTGTTTAAAAACGAGTGTCGTGCGTTTAGGTGTAGAAACGAATGTGGCTGGTCAAATGAGTGTCGTGGGTTTGGCTAGGTTACAGCTACACAGCGGTGTCAGCAAAATTCTCTCCCCGTCGACCTTTGTTACTCACGTATCGCGGAAATCAAAGTACAGAGGCAAGGCCAGTAACCCCTGCAGTTGACTGGCCTGCCGCCAGCACACCTGGCTGGCAAGAACAGGGGGGGACCAGTAAAGCTAAAGTGTCCCGAAAAGAACCCAAGTGGGTATTTGAAGAAAAATGCAAGGTGTCGTCGGTTGGAATGCAGGTTGCCGTTTTGTCTAGAGTTGAGAAACATGGGAGGGTGCCGGGGCGGGTTCTGCTGCGTCTATGTTCACCCCGGTGTTCACCTGAAGACGTCGTCTTCCCTGTCCAGCGGCGCGGTGTAGAGGACATCCCTGGAGCGGTGGCCACGCTCGGTGGCGGCACCGTCGTAGTAGTAGCTGTCGAGCTGCTCGGCGTCCGGGACGGGGCTTGTGCCGACAATGTGGTCGCGGGTAGCGGACACGTGCGCGCTCGTCTTGCGACTTGAACTGCCGCGGCGGCGGGGTGGGCGGAGGGTAGTGGGCATGACTGGTCCAGCAAGCACGCGCGATCCGATGGGGTACAGGTGCTCGGCGGGGGCAGGGACAGGAGCCGGCTGGGTGAAATCAATGACCTCGCCATGGACAGACAAGCGCTGGGCCTCGACACTCCTGCGCTGCGCGGTGGAGACAATGGCGGGCTCTTCGACCGACGAGTACGTCAGGTTGGAGCTGGCAAAGCGGCCCATGGCCGAGTTGCTCGATCCCGAGCCTTCGCCAGAGACAAAGCCGCTACGCGACATGAACGTCGAGCGCGAGCCCGAGCCCAGGGCCGATCCTGGGTCCTTGAAGCTGTCGAGCGAGCGCCTCGAGGCGTCACGGTGGAATTCAGAGAACTGCGAGTACGAGGCGTTCAAGTCGTCCGACGACATGAACGGGATCGGGTCGCCTTGACGGAGCTTGCGAGGGAAGCGCGGGTAGAAGCCAGGCTTGGGACGCGGCTCGTCGCCGGCCCCCATGACATCGGCACCACCGTGCGCGCTGCTCTGAGCGGCGCCATGGGCAGTGCTCGAGCTCTCGGCAGTAGGCTCGCCGACGAGTGGGGGCATGTAGACGTCCTCGCCCGACCAATGGAACGAGTCTGCCGACTCCCAGGACTCAAGCGAGCCGCTGGACGCGGCAGATCCCGTGACACCAGTGCCGGCCCTCTGGCGGCGAACAGGGTCGGCGACGGCAATCACGTCGCCGTTGCCCAAGAACGATCCCGAGTCGGGCACTGAGCGGAGCGAAGCAAGACCTTCTTCTGCGTCCTCGTAGTGGTCACCAGGGCCAAAGAGACCGTTGATGAAATCCAAGCGGCGGGGAGTACCTTCCTCGACCGCGGGCTTGAGCTTGGACGTGGGAGTGCTTGGGGTACCATAGACGGTCGCGTCCGAGTCGGCAATTGATTTAGGAGCAGGCGAATGCTTGAGCGTGTCGGGAGTGAACGCTGGTGGACGACCCGAGGTGCGGCGACTGTTGATCAAGGTGGTGCGGTTGCTCATGGCCGATGCCTCCTCGTAGATTTTGACTTTTTCGTCGATGCGGCGCTCTTCGCGGCTACGACGGCAGCAGCAGAACCAGAGAAGGAAGGCGAGGAGGATCAGGAGGGCGCCAACGACACCGACGACGACACCAATGATAATCTTCTTGGTCTTGGACAGGCCGTGCTGAATGGGAGCCATGGGGATCGGTGCGGGTGTAGTGGTGGCGTTTGTAGCGTCGACGCCAGTAATGTTGACGTAAAAGCTTGTGGTGGCACTCACACCTTGGACAGTGGCCATGAACGTAATGTTGAGGTTGTCATAGGTGACGTTGCCCGGGATCGACCCGATGAGGGTGTAGTTTTCGTAGTAGTACTTTAACCACGACTGGGCCTCGGAGGGGACGACTGTGGCGTTGACGCTGACGTTCTTGTTGACGAGGTAGGGTCCAACATTGTACTCGAATGTCGAGCCGTTGGAAGAAGTGAGAGACGGGAGGGTAAAGTTTGTAAAGTAGTATTGGAAAATGTTCATGTTGACGTAGGCCGTGTATCCAAGCGTGTTGGACGCGTTGGTCGAGGCCAGGTTGACAGGGATGGCCATGGGGTCGATGGTGCCGTTGAGGTACGCGTCCGGGGTGACACCAGTGAGAATGTTGGTCGACTTGTCAAACGACAGCCACTTGTAGTTTGAGAGGTCGGGCGTGACAGTGTACTGCGACGCCGTGGCCGCCTGGCCACCCACCGTGACACCAGACGTGTCAATGGTGTAGTTTACGCTACCACGGGTGACGGTGTTGAGGGGCTTCCAGTTGGTGCTGTTGACCTCGACGGCCTGGCCGTTTCCGACCGCGAGGACAAAGCTCGTCTCGGCGCCCGAATAGCCCCAGTAGTCGGTGGCCGTGACCACGACAGGGTACGTACCGTTGGCGGGCGCGTTGCCGTTGAACGTGAATGTGGTGTTGGACCACTCGAGCCACGAGGGGAGCGCGGTGCCGTCGTGAAGACGCGCCGTGTAGTAAAGCTTTTGCGACGACTTGAACGTGTTACCGCTCCAGCCGAGCGAAAAGGACCAGTAAGGCGGCACCTCGACACCCGTGTTGTCGGGCATGGCGGTGGCGCTGGCAAACTGGCGCGAGCTAGCATCGGCAATCTGGGACGCAAAGCTCTGCTGCACGGTGGGTGCGGAAGAGTTGGAGACGATGAGTACGGCCGTGTCGCGGACTGACCCAGTCGCGTCGGTGGCCACGAGCGTGACGTTGAAGGTACCAATGTCGGACGCTTGCGGGGCACCGTAAAAAGTTGTGACAGAGGGTGAAAAGGTGAGCCACGATGGGAGGCTGGTGGCAGAGTAGGTGATGGCCGTGGTGCTGCTGTTGCTGCTGCTGTTGGATGCGTACGATCCGGCAACGAGGTCAAAGACAAACTCGGAGCCGACACGGGCAACTGGCGGCTGCTGGCTCATCATCGAGTGGACGACCGTTGGGGTCGCGCTCGCGACTGTGGCCCATGCCGCTGCCAACGCGAGGACAGCGGCCGAGGGATGAAAGAGGACGCAGCGCATGGCGCTGGTCGTGCCAAGCTGGTGGCGTCAGTGACAACGCAAAGGTGATCCCAAGTCTGTGCGCCGGGCAAAAAAAAAGGTGGCGTACCTAATGGAACAGCCAGGTGGAGGGAGGGAGGGTAAAGAGGTGCGCGGTCTGGATCACAAACGGTCCAGAAGCGATGGATGGGTGGGTGGGGTTCCAAGTGACGAGAAGGAGGAGAGTACGCGTCGACAGAGGACGAAGAGGGTTGGTTTTGTGACAAGTGACTGAAAGTTGAGCACTAACAGGAAACTTGCGAGGCGAAAGAGGGTAAGGAAAGTGCGATGCCGACAGGCGTGTGTGGATGGAAGAGTGTCGAGAAGAGAAGGTGATGAGGAGGTGGAGAGGAGAGGGTGGGAGAAAAAGGTGTTGAGGGATGATGAGGAGGATGAGGAGGGAGGAGGATTGGGTGGGGTGGGGGGGATGGATGTGTAGAACAAGAAACGAGAAGGTGGATGAGGAATGAGAGAGAGAGGAAGACAAGGAGAGAAGCGTGACTTGGGAGAGACACCCACAGGCAGCACAGGCAGAACACATGCACGCGCACACACGGTTGTCTGCATGCCATGCACAGAAACTCAGGCGCGGTGCGCGTGCACGCGCGTGCGGAATGGACGGGGGGGACGACTGGCGACTGGGCCGACGACGCGCGTGACTGCCAGGGTGGTCTCGCATTTGTAGGAATCCCTCCGGTGCCCTTTACGCGTCGGGGGAGGGAGAAGGGGGGGTTTTGCCTGGCCCACATCCCATCTGTGCACAGAACGATACGGCCGTGCACACACCACAGGTAAACTGTGCAGTCCACACCCTGTGGCCTGATATGCCCCTGCTGCTGCTGTTCGATGCACATGCATGTGCATGCTGGAGGTGCTGGTGATGTTGCAGAGGACACTGACACGAAGATGACAAAACCCCAACTGCTTAGCCTCCGGAAGACGCGTCGCGTCCAGGCATATCCTTTTTGGGACAATTGAACATTTCGGTACCTCTTTTTGTGTGTCCCTTCTGTTCCCTTCTGTTCATTCTGTGCTGCATCGCGTCTCTCTCTCTTGTCTCAACCACAAACGCAGCCAGACTGACACGCCAAACGGACGCGCCCCCACGCTGCCTGCGTGCATTCAGTCCCACCAGGTCTACGGCGTCCATCCAGGGGTGGACACACCAGGCAGGCCCACAAACGCCCAGGAACCCTGCTCGCGACGCGTCTCTCTGTCGCTGGATCTCTTCGGACCCCATATTCTTCTTTTCCATCCATCCCTCACTCCGTATTGGCTCTCTCATGGGAACCATGGACGGCCGACTTGCCGCTTGCAGACTCTGCCAGCAATGAAAACGAGGGTCTCACACCCGCAGCACAGCCAGATGCAAAGATGCATTGAACGGTCAGGAACAGTACATGAAAGGAAGCCACCACCCCCCAATAGAAGGCTGGTGCTGCAGGTGGTGGTACGGCCAGGCAGGAGAGCCGACGACGCGTCTTGGCCGTCTCCTGTTCATACCCACCCTCGAACCGCGCATGCCGCATGTGGTATATCTTTCTCCCAGTCGCCCTCATGTCCATCTCATGACCGCGGCGTTCGTCATGGCCTTTCCAGGACGTGCACGTCTGCGCCGCCGCGGTCCGTCAAGACCGAGAGACAGTGCGGCCGTATGCCGAGACAGTGCTGCTGGGAGAGGCCGCGGAGGGGTGTTGGGAGAGACTGGAAAGTGTACAAAGGTCAAGAGGTCAGAGATCCAGAGAGGCCGCCAGGTGGTGACCGCGGGCCACCTTTGACCCGTCGTCGCTTGCAGGCCGCAGGGCTGGCAGGTTTGTGGCCACGCAGACTCACGCGACCGACAGACCAACCCTCCAGGCCTCCAGTGAGGGGATGAGAAGGATGCAGTGTCGCACGTGATACAGATCCATCCTTGCTCACCATATCACCATCCCATGGCCATGGTGTCATGGTGCCATGGTCTCTCGGCGTGACGTTGCAGCTGCGGTGTATGAGACATGAGGCCTGGAGTGACCGGGTGCCTCGCAGGGAGAGGTAGAGCGCCAATGTTCCCGCTGCCAGAGAGAACCCCCCTCCTGTGTCTATCAAACAGCATCACCATACCCCTCTGCACCCCCTGCACACCCCCTCAAGTCATGACTTGTACGGGTCTGTTTGATAGAAACGTCACCCTTCCCCCCTCTCCCCTACCATCACGCTGGGCATCGCCTGGCCATGTCAGTTAGGCAAAGAAGGGATCCGGGATCGCCGTCTGCGCCGTCTTCGGTAAACCTTCCCGTTTTACAGTATGTGTCATCGGCCGTCGTCGTCCCGCGGGCCCCACAGCCCCATGTCACATGAATAAGCAAATTAAGCAGTAACGTCGGTTCGGGGAGACAAAAGGCAAAGCCCAAGGCCAAGCCCAAGCCCAACCCAAGCGCCAACAGCCCTTGTCAATCAAAACACTTCAGACCAGTCGGTTTTTCTTGTTTCTCGCTGCAAACACCCGCATGCCGATGTTGCCCGTTTTAAAAAATCAGTCACGGTCTCTAGAATTCCAGGGAACGCTCGTATAAAACCCCCCACAACAATCACGGACGCGCGCTACGACGCTCAAATGCATTTTGCATGCATGCTAACGCTTTACGCATTCTGTTATTGCGATCGGGCCCACTGCTACGACGCGTTTGCGCCAGGACGTCAAACCCACAGGACCTCACGCTGACTATGCCAAGCTCAGTCTGCCTGATCACATCACAACACACACACCCTTCTGGCGCCGACGGACGAAGGGAGCGCGCACGCCACCACCACGGCCACAGCATTGAGTTGGGAGCGTCTAGCTAGCGTCTAGCGTGCAGTGGCCGAAATCAATACAAGTGGTGTCTACATACGCCACCACCACGGCACCACGGCCGTCACCGTCCCACCGTCACGGTGCCATCGCAGCACCAAGGACGCCAAGGTCACACCGCATTGTGTCGCGACTGAATAGAAACCACACGCGTAACGGCAGTGCGCTGGCCCGTGTTAGATCTCTCTTGACCTCTTGCGGCCTGCACTAACGGTAGAGCCCCAATATACGGTCAACACAGGCCTATGGAGGACGCCAAGAGAGTCGCCCCCACCAACGAGATGAGATCCAAGACAAAGGGCGTGTGGTGTCTCCCCTCACGTTCTCCGACGTGTATGCATGTCTCAGCCTGTACGCGCCATGCAGTCCATGTGTACATTACTGCACGCGGCACAGTTGCCGCCGCCGCGGTAAAAACACTCACGCCGGCGACCCGACACACGACGCTGGAGGCGCGCAGGCCATGCGTACTGGGGCCCGCCGAGCGGGCATGCAGCTGGCCTCGCGTGGCCTCGCGTCCACGGCCAGATCTATGCTTACAATATGGGAATGGTGTGGCATGCGATGCTACGGGGCTTGTGGGGGAGACTACGGGGACAGATTGTGTGTAGAGATGGAGTGTGGACGGGGGGATAGGGGTGTGTGTGTAAGGGCTGTGGGGAGGGTCTAAGAACGGTCCTCGTTCTTTGCGCGGCGGGAAGCACGCGCCTGCTCGACGCGACGGCGCTTAATCTCGGCCGCGGTGAGGGTGGCAGGAGGCTGGTCGTTGGTGGCCTTCTTGGAGGGGGCGGCCGTGGCCTCGAGGAACGACGAGGTGGCCTTGGCGGCGGCGGCGGTGCGCGTGGGCTCGTGGATGCGCTCGGTGGAGAGCAGGCCGGTGCCGGCGCGGGCACCCTTGGCCGCCTCGACCTGGCGGGCGGCGGCGACACGCTTGCCGGCCGACGTCTCGGCGCCCATCTTGTTGACCTGCTCGCGAATAGATTTAAAGAATTTGGGGATGCTTTCCAGGGTCTCCTTGATTGTCGGGTTGGGGTCGACGGCGGCTTCCTCTGGCGGCGCGGCGATCGTGGGAGGGGCTGGAATCTTCAACAGCTTCTTGACCAAGGTCTGCTTCAAGAGGACGGCCTGGCCGAGACTGAACAGGTTGTTGGTAGTCCAGTAAAAGAGGACGGCAGCAGGGAAAAACGACGTAATGGCGATGAGCACGGGCGAGAATGCGGTCATTCCGTTGCGGATGTGGGTGGCCATGCGCGCGTTAGAAGCGGTCGTGCCGGTACCGTCCTGGCCGAGGCGGAGGACCAGGAGCTGGAGGAGAACCGAGGTGACCGGGAGGACACAGTAGGGGTCGGCGACAGTGAGGTCGGTAATCCAGCTAAAGCCACCTTCCTTGAACGCCGGGAATGGGAGGTCGGCCAAACGACGCATACCGTAGAACATGCTCAGGAAGAAGGGGGTCTGGATGAGCATCATGGTGATTGGCCTAAAGGGGGAGACGTCATTGTCCTTGAACAGCTGTTGCAGGTGCTGGGTAGCCACCTGCTGGGTCGGAGTGTCGCCCGACTTTTTGGCGTCGGTCATCATCTTCATGAGCGAACGCATCTGCGGGCCGACGGCCTGGAGGCGGACGTTGTGCCTCATGTTGCTCACGACCTTTGGCGAAATGGCCAGACGGACCATGACGGTCAGACCCATGATGGACGCCCACCACGGCAAGCCCGAGAGGTTGTGAAAGCCCACCAGCGAATCGCACAGCCAGCCCGGGATCGAGAAGAAGTAGTGGTCCAGGCCAATCTCCTTGAGGTCCTTGACGGCGACGGCGGCGTGGACGGCCTCGGGCGCGTTGAGAACGTCCTCGAGAGGCAGACCAGAGTTGTTCACCAGGTCGATGAGGGTAGGTGTCTGGCCGTTGGCACCGGCCTGGGGCAGGAGCGACGACGGGTCCGAGTGGAACTGGTGGTCCGGAGCAGACGAGGTGAGGTGGTCGACGGTGCCGGCAGCGTGGCCAGTCTCCGAGGCGAGGGCAGGCATGTCCGACGAGGGAACCGGGGTGGAGAGGGGGACCTCGGGGACGGTAGCCGCAGAAGCAGACACGGCTGGCTCGGGAACAGTAGCGACAGCGGCCTGTGCAGTCTCGACCGTCTCGGCAGGCTTGGCCGAGAAGAACGAGAGGTGGCGCGCCGAGCCGACCGAAGCCAGCGCAAGCACCGAGCTGCGAGGGGCGACGGCCGGACGCTTGCCAAGGGCGACGGCTGAGGGCTAAGAGGGAAAGGTGGTCAGTGGTTGGTTGCTGTTGCAGATGCCAAGCTGCCATTGCGCACACGGCCATCATTTGTGTGTGTCAACATACCCTAGCTGCCATGGACAGGCGGCGGACCGACGAGGCCCCGAGCTGAGGCGCGAGCCTGGTGTGGCTGTGAGCGACGAGTGCAGAGGGTGGCCAGAGATGTGTGTGAGTACTTACCTGCTCTGGATGACAGCCCTTGAAGGGATGGAGCGGGCGAGCATGGTGCGGGCGGGGTGGAGACACTGAAGGGTGTGTGTAGAGGGGTTGCCAACTTATTTCAGTACGACCTTGTCCCGAAAAGTGGGTGGACCAGCCAGGCCGGGCGGACGCGGGGGTGCTCGACGACGGAATCAAAAATGGCTGGGTGCCACAGTGCGGGATTATGGGCTCGCTGGGTGGATCGGCGGGTTGCTGATTCGTCTCTCTGGGCGGGGGGTGCGCATACAGTGGGCGGCGGCCGGCAGCCAGGCGTCCCGTCGTGCTCGTCGTTCTGGACATCGAGCTCACTACCACCACCAACACACCACTCGCAACCACCCCCACCACACCCCCACCATGTCCGGCATGCTCGCTACCGGCCTCAGGTCCGGTAAGCATCATATCCCCCGCCCATGCCAGCGCTCTCTTGCTCACCCCCCTTCCCAGGCTCGTTTGCCCGTGCGTCCACTTCGGCACTGAGGCCTCTGGCCATGGCTGGTATGTACCCAAACAATACAATCGTCGTCGTCGTCCAACGTTGGCCTGACCCCATGCCACAGCTCGCCCCCTGTCGACCTCGGCCCCCGCGACTGCCGCGCAGCCCGTCCCCATCACCACCATCGCCAACCGCGGCTCCAACCAGCAGAGCCTCGAGACTCCTCGCAACGGTGCCGGTACGTCGTCACAGATTGTCCATGTTGTGGCCACGAGCAGGGACAACGTTTTGCGTCATGCTGGCAAGGAGATGGGCAAGGGTGGGACGACACTCTCCTCCTCGCCAGCGCACGTCGTCTTGGTCCACACTGCCAGCCACCGGTCCTTGTGCACAGTTGTACTGACGTTGTCTCCCCTTCCCCTTCCCCCTTTACAGAGTACATCCTCACCACCCTCGACAAGATTGTCAACTGGGGTCGCCAGGGCTCGATGTGGCCCATGACCTTCGGTCTTGCGTGCTGTGCCGTCGAGATGATGCACATGGCCGCCGCCCGTTACGACCAGGACCGTCTGGGTGTGGTGTTCCGTGCGTCGCCGCGTCAGTCCGATATCATGATCGTCGCCGGTACCCTCACCAACAAGATGGCCCCCGCGCTCCGCAAGGTCTACGACCAGATGCCCGAGCCCCGCTGGGTCATCTCTATGGGCTCGTGCGCCAACGGTGGTGGTTACTACCACTACTCGTACTCGGTCGTCCGCGGCTGTGACCGCATCGTTCCCGTCGACATTTACGTTCCCGGATGGTGAGTTGAGCGCCAGCGAGCGCGAGCGCGAGCGAGCGAGCGAGCGAGAAAGGCGGCCGAGCAGCAGAGGCGTCTTGGCGACGTCGTCCCAAGTGGCGACTGGATCTGCACCGTGCCGTGCCGACCGCGCAGTCCCATGTGCTTCAAGCTAACACTCCACAGCCCACCAACCGCCGAGGCGCTCCTGTACGGCATGCTCCAGCTCCAGCGCAAGATGCGTCGCAACAGGCAGGGCGTGCGCTGGTACCGCAAGTAGACACACTTTCAGACGAGACATGCACGATTGGAAAACGGAAACACAAGGCATGGACACCGGCGGTCGGGGGGTGTCCGGAGCTCGGCGGGGGAGTCGTTGGAGGGGTCAAGAGGGAGGAGAGGTGGACGCGACTGCAACCAACTCGGCGCACTGGGCCAGGCAGCAGTTTGCGAGCCTCGGCTGTTGGGTGTATACCACTCGAGGACGACTCTTTGGTGTCGGCGTCCCGAAATACACGTCGCCACCAGGTTACACAAACTGGCCTATCTGGTGACTCACACGCTGCACTAACTCTACACTGCGCTACTGTGCTGCGCTCCATTGGACTGACTGCAGGATCCCCCTGCGCATTCCTCAACCCGCCGGTAGCGTCTGGATGTACATGGCATACAAGATCGGCCTGTCGCAAGATTTCGGCGTGCCTACGCATGTTGGCCTCAACGGCCCCCGCCGCCGCCCAATGTCGTTTCGGCGAAATCAACCATGTGCCTGCCTGCTGTTTAGTGGTGGCGAACGCTGGCTACATCCAGCATCACGATGTCTGGTTTGGGTTGCATGGCCACGGCCATGCATGGGCTGCCACTGCAACGGGCGGTTACCGACATGCAGGTGATGCACCAGAAGCCAGGAACCTCGCGCCAGTGCAGTGATGATCAGTCCAACCTCCACCTCCACCTCTCGCTCTTCCATCAAAAAGCATTTCTCTTTCTTTCTCGCCGTCTCGCTTGTCACTCACACAAGCTCACCACTGCAAGACAATGGCAGACTGCGGCCCGGTCTGTATCGGCACAGAGACAGGTTACAACAAGGGTGGTGGGTCGCGGAACGAGGTTGACGTGTACTGACCAGGAAGGCGTCTGCGAGCACGAAAAGCTCTACCACCTGTACGGCCGAATCTACCGTGTTCGCTGCAAGTTTTGCTTGAGCGAAGGGACGATGGTGTGGTACAGCAAGGCCGATGAGCGTTAGAGCGTGGGGCTAGGGGAAATGATGGGTGTGCAAGGGATGCACTCTGGCTGCGACCCGCCTTAGGTGATGTATAGGAATGACCCAACTGACCCATCGAGGCGCGTGTGATCACTAAACTCCTTGATCATCAGAGACGACGCAAACGATCAACCATAAAGAACAGTATGCCTGTCCAGGTGTCCGTCACAGCCCTCCATAACCCCCACCACCAGCCGACATGATCTTTCTCGCCAAGTGTGCCGGAAACGCGCGCGGCATGAACAAAGGCCGTACGCACCCACAGTCGCCAGGCTGCCCCCCCTGGTCGCCGACACTGCCGCCGACTAGCTGACACTGTACCTGTCCCAGAGCCGTGCCACTTTGACGACATCCTGATGCCCCCGTACTTTGACTACTATATGACCGCGTGTCTGTACTGTCTTCGAAAGGAGCCGAGGATGTTCAGGTAGATTGTAAATGAATGGCGTGGACGGTGTCGTTGGAAAGAGGTGCTCGGATGCATGTATGCCAGTCGGGCAATCCGTCGGTGGTTTGTTCCAATCGCGCGTTTTGACAGCAGACAAACCGGCCAACAATCTCCAGAAATCGCCAGAAATGCCAACCCACCCGCAACTCGCTCCATCCTCCAGAGCCATCAAGCATGATTGCTGATATTCCCATTTGTCTTTCCCGGGGTAGTGAGCAGCTCGTTGCAGGTGCAACCGCAGCGGCGGGTCTCTACGGGCACCCAAAGTCAGCGTTCGGAGCGTTCCTAATAGCCACCACTAATGCAACCGCTCGATCTTTGTGTTTGCGGGATGGAGGACACGAAGGCAGCGTCTCAGGACACGAAGGCAGCGTCTCCGCTTGCATCATTTGTTAATACAAACGATTAAGGGAGCCGTGTGAACGCTCCCAGCTGCGAGAGCGGAGTGGCGCACAGAAGACTACTTGACCATGTCCCCACTCGCCAACGTCCGCTTTCCACACTCACACCACCCACACCTCTTCATAGCCCAGCAAGACCGCCCCATGTCGTCTCCACCAGACCTCCAGACCCACCGCGTCTGTATAGGGGAACGCCGTACCGGCACCAACGCAGGCAGTAGGTGTTCCGCGCGCGGTGGTGGCAGGGTCAAAGAACCTGACGTGAACCCAGACCACTGCATGCTGCAGGTCGGCTGCATTTCGCCGGTCACGGGCCAGTGTATCTACTATTGCATCTACTGCGGGAGGGAGGATGCGAGGTTTCGCCCGCCCCCGGGACCGGTGATGCGGCAGAGCCCGAGTGGGAGTGGGTCGTCGTAGTGATCAAGTGATGAAGCTCGCTGCTGTGGGTTATGAGGGGTGGCCGCAGGGTGGGTTTCCTGTTCACTTTCGCTTTATCACTGCAAACGAACGTAACATGTGGAACACGCATCCTGTTCGACCTCCATGCCGAGGCGACGCCAATGGCGTCAACCGTGGTGGGTCAGTCCGCCGCCAGTGGCAAGCCCGCCGCCAGACACAACGCCGCTGACCGCCAGAGTGTGCCACGCTGAACCTGCCGGGCATGTAGGCGGCCGTGTGGTCTGGGTCTGCAGGTACTGTCGCGTCAGTATTGCTTGAGGCTAGATGTTCGTGAGAGTGGTGGAGTGTGGGATGAATGGGGCTAGAAGTCGACGTGGTACGGTCAGTGCCGGGCAGCACGAGAAGGGATTCCAGACGCCTTTCCCATCCTCACCTACTTCACCACAGGCTAGAGGTGGTGACACACAGAGAGGCAGACCTGTTCCGCCCACTCCGCTGCTGCCTGGAACCACCACTATGCATCATTCAGGTAACCTCAGCACCTCAGCAGAGTACGATAACTGTCTCACACACTGCCCCGGTGTGGAACTGCTACAGTGATGAGTGATGGAGCAGTGCGCAGTCGCGCCTCAGGCTCAAATGGATTTTGCCGTCTGTCCGTGTCGCCATTGTCTCTCCTCACACACACACACACACACACACACACACACACACACACACACCCCAGCTCCATGCCTGCCATTTGCCGAGGTGATGCTTGGCGCGACAACCGTGGCAGTAGGTGCCCTCTTGACACCTGATTCTGGCTGACTCGTGGCAGGGCCATGTACGCTGCAGTGCAGGAGGACACTTTCCGGCAGCCAGATTATCCTGTTCTGTATCTTCTGTGGCGCCGAATACGAGATGGCAACGTTGTAGTGCGGAGATGGAATGGAAGCGGGTGGTCAGAAGAGAAGGGTGGCGAGTGTGCAGCACAGGTTCTCAGGAGATTCAGCACACGCGGTCCATCAGAAGAGTCACGACAGACGCCAATGTCCGCATCAACCGTGTGTAGATGGTGCGAGGGGGCCCGGTCGGGCCTATATATTGCAATCATGAACTGGTCGTAGAAAAAGAATTGCTGTCAACTTTAACACGCCACACACTTGCTACCACCATGCTCCACTGCAGAGGCGACCCCTGGGGACACAACCGCGGAGGTAGGCCCACCCAGTGTCCTAAGCTGAGTACCCAGGCCAATGCTGTCTCCAACCCGTCATGTCCCTGCCCGGAGGAATGGTACTTGTCGTGTGCACGTTCTGCGACACTCAGTACTGCATGCCGGCGGTTCCGTGGCGGTAGCCGGGGACATTCCACCGCGGCGATCATTTGTCGCCACCGAAAGGGATCTGCGTATCATAAACCCCACCATAAACCACCAACCGCCTCCATTCTCCGCCACCTCAAGCGTAAACGTCGTGTAGGTACAGTCTGAGGCCAATGGGGCTCGACTACATACAATGTGCTCGACATCACCCAACAAAGCCGCCGCCCGGCCAGCATCACTCATCGTGCATCGCGCTGCCGGGGTTTCAGCCCTCGTCGCGTGCGTAGCTCGTTGCTTGTCTCACCACCGGCCATATTCCAGTACAGGAGTCGCTGAAGAGTGTACCCATATTGTCTCTTGCGTTACGTCTTGGCCATGCAATAGGTGTGTATGATGAGGCTATGCAGCTCGCGGATCGATCGAAGAGCAATTGCAGGGTACGTACAGGCCACGGTTACGAGTACAACGGTTCAAGGGTAGATAGACTACATGGGACAGTACAAGTGGAAGAGCGATTCCCAAAAGCTGTGTCCGGCGCGTCGGGCCGGCTTGACGCTTGGTATGCTGTGTTGCCGGGACAAGCATGCTGCACCCAAGACGTGCTCGACGTGGGACGCACGGAGTAGAAGGTGCAATTGCTGCACGGGTAAGAGAAGAGCGGCTTGTTTTGTTCCGGGAGAAGCTGCTTGACCATGCCCTTGATATACTGTGCCTTGAACAGCTGGCTATTGTGGTTTGGACTGGGCATGGGGTCGGTCTTGGGCGCGTGGAGGTCCAAGATGCGCCTTGCCGACGCTGACGTTTTGAGCCAGCGTGGAGATGTCTGGTGGATGAGGATCTTGGGGGGAGACGCTGTCGTGAGTGGCAGGGTGGCGCGGGGTTGGGCGGTGAACTCGGGTGGGAAGAAAACGATGTGCGATGGCGCACTCGCTGGGGAGCGACCCATCATCATCGTGGGCCATGAGGCGCACTCCATCTTTGATAAGCGCTGTAGCCTTGATCTTGAGGTCGTCAAGGGCAGGGTGGATGGGGTTCAGCTGGTCGAGATGGGGAGCAGGCTTGAGACTTTTCGAAGGGATGCTGGAGCGTACGCCACCTCTTGCAACGTTGAGTGAAGGTGAGACCATTGAAACGAGGCACCTCTCGACGTCTTGTTCGGCCTGACATGCCGAAAGCGGGGATGAGGCGCTGGGGACACTGTGGAACCAAATACCGCAGAAAACCGGTGCAGTTGTACCAGGGAAGAGAGCGGCCGCAGCACGTTCCATCTCCGCTGTGGGCTCTGGGCTTGGTCAGAAGAGCTCCCCTCTGGAACTGGGCCAACTCACCGCTAAACTTGCCCACACGGCGGCTCTGGGTGCTCTGGCGGTCCTCGAGGTACCTGATAGCTGGATCACGCCTCGTTACACGGGCATAGGCCAGCCAAATTGGACCGGAAGAGTCGGAGCCCGGCCGCAGCCTTTGCGGATCTTGGAAAGGTCAGCGGGGCATCCAGTAGAGGATTCACATACATTGGTGGCGGAGTGCAGTATCAGCTGGAGCTCGTCGTCGAGGACCACGGGCAGCGTGCTGCCGGCAGTAGTGTCTCCAGAGCGAGTGACTGTGTTGTCGGGCGGTAGGGGCAACGAGGTCGTCGCGTCTGACACCGTGGGCACGAGCCTGGATGACGAGCCACGAGGCTCAGTGGTGGGCGTTGCGCGCCCTTGGTCGGGAGGGTGGGCCATGCTGGGACGAGGAGGGGGCCTGTTTGGGTGGAGAGAGATGTTACGGCTGGCGTGACCGGAGACACCTTTGGGAGAGCAAAGGTAATGAGTAGGGAGACTCCTTTCGAGGTGGTCCGTCGCGGTACACTCAGCCTTCCCCCAGCAAGAGATCGGTGGCGACGCTGATCAGGTCCAACGAACACACACCGCGGCTGCCACCAGCGAGCGTCCCACCGGCCATTCCGCCACTGCGCCGCCGTTGCACTGCTGTTCCACTGTGCTGCTGTACGCGCTGCATTGTGGTGCCGACTGTGGTTGGGGGAACGCTAGCAGCGGGCATCTGGTGACCTCTGGCCCAAGAACCATTGCGTCTGAACTGCCACAAGCCACAAGGCCACCAGCTGCTACCAAGGTGTGAGCACGTGATCACGTGACATTGGGCGGCAAATAGGCCCGCAGATCTTTTAGGCTCGCGAAGGCCCATGGGGATATAGTATACGTACTGCAGCGATACTGTACTGTACTACTGTACTACTGCAGGCTGTAGTTGGCTGTGGCGCTGTAGGCTCGTGTGGACGCGTGGCAGCTAGCTGTAGCTGGGTTGTGACCACGCCATGGCGGGCCGGATCACTGGATTCACCGGCAGGCAAGGTAAACGTCGCGGGAGAGGCTGTCAACATTGAACTTGTCAAGTCGTTCTGCTTGGCGACTGCCACGCGGTGGCGGCAGTCGTGCCACCGATACTGGAGAGCACGGTTGTCGTCTCCCCCAGCCCACACTTGAACAGATTCCCAAGTGCGAGCTGGGTGGTGCCGCGCCGATCCCATGGGGCACCCGCGGATCTGTGTGGGCGCACCTGCCACAACCACCATCCGACACCCCGACCTTTTGGACAAAACCTTTCATTCCTCGTCCGTCCATGCATGGATTGCGTTCGTTCTCGCATGGATCTGGAGCCCTCAATCAGGAGAACAAGCATCCCAAGGCAATGTGGCGGAGTGGTTAACGCGATTGACTAGAAATCAATTTCCTTCGGGAGCATCTGTTCGAATCAGGTCATTGTCGAGTGCGCTTCTCAGAGTATTCTGAGTGGTGTTATCCTTTTGGATGTGGGGGGAGGTGGCGGAACACAACTGCTAGTGTCGCTGATGGAACGCCCCCGCGCCTGGACGCACTGTCGTTGACAACTCACTGGGCCTCTACCGCGGTGGCAATGTGGGACACTGGGTCTACCCTGGAACGGGTTGCAACAAGGCGGTGAGTCTTCTACGCATCAGCCACGCTGACGGTAGATCGGTGTCGCCTGCGCAGGATAGTGGTCGGTTACGGGTCGTTTCTGAGGTGT
The DNA here is from genome assembly GCF_003942205.1 of Apiotrichum porosum. Lineage (NCBI taxonomy): Eukaryota > Fungi > Basidiomycota > Tremellomycetes > Trichosporonales > Trichosporonaceae > Apiotrichum > Apiotrichum porosum. Next base: position 119,614 of record NW_021167129.1, on the reverse strand, counting down.
ACTGTGTCTAATAGGTCGTGTCCAAGGTAGAGTGCTTTAGTTGTGGGATTTTCACCATTTTCGCGATTTTTTTGGGTTCGTAGGTGTTGGCGTTACATACTATGGCTGGGGTATAGTACGTTGAGTTAGTTATACCATGCCGCCCACACGTGTTCCCCCCACGCGGCAAGGTGTGTGTGTGTGTGTCTGGGCAGGCTTTGCTTCTTTCCCCCGCCGCATCATCATACATACACCCGCAACTCCACTTCCACACCCTCTTCTCTCTTCAACCATCACCTCACAACCCTACGTCCAATGCCCTGGCAGCAAGGTGGCCGTTTCGACCTCAACCGCAACGTGCGTCGCTTTCCCGTACGGGTCTGTGACGGCGACGCCGACGGCAACAACTACTGGAGTGAGCTGCGCCGTCCCATCACCCGAGCTGATCACCACTGCAGAGGCCTGCGTCCACATCTGGGTCCCGGTCGCGTTCAACCTGTACGAGATTCGGTGCATGTACTGCAACCATCACTTTCTGTAGCACATGCATGTGATCATCAGAGACGGGGGTCGCAAGCATGGAACCCGCACCACCTGTCCGTGCCATCAGACATTGCCGCGCAGTCCCGGCCCAAGCCCCGCTGTGCCGTGGTGACAACCCCTTGAGGATCTGAGAAGGTGCTTCTCCATCACTGAGCTTATGAGAAAGTAGCATAAGTGTGTTGCTGTGGCCCTTGTCGTCCCCTTGTCGTCCTCTTTCACGCCAAACAGGTCACGTATACAAAACACAGCAAGCACATGTGGAAACGCACGTTTGGGGACTGTACTGGGAACCGTATGGGGTTTAATCGTGGCAGTAAGTGCAGCCTCAAGAGCCAGATGCTGACGTCTCCCTCAGAGTGGTGTACCGGCGAATGGCTCAACCTCACCTCGTACCAGCTTGTGTTTCGGTGCAAGTTCTGCAAGCGGGAGATGGACACCAATCCTTGGGACGGGAAGTAATGAGCGGATAGTCCTCATTGCATCAGTAGGAGTGCGGAACGCACGGAGGGACCATGGGCCATGTATCAGAAGCATCGGGTTTCAGCCAGGAACAGACATGTGACGGCTTTCTTGCGTTCGAGGTCTGTGGTCCGTGCACTGCAAACGCTTCTGACTTCTCAAGCCTCGCGGCCGCGCGAATCTTCTCAACAGTTACCCCCATCACATCCGCCCCAGTCTATCTGTGCTATAGTCAAGCATGTCGCTAGTCCTCCATGGTGCCAACTTTGGGTGTGAAGGGGACGAGAGCGAGAGCAACCACGGTCGTGAGTGGCATAAAACGTTCCGTGCAGCCTCAGCGGCCGCCACTGACTCACGTTCTCGGTAGGGCCATGTATCATAACGGTCTGGACACCGCGCGGAGATCTCCCAGTCATCATGTATCAGTGCATATTCTGCAGCCGGATATCGTGGCTGGGGTAGCATCCGTTGGGGTAAGAAAGGTTGTGTGGACGATACGAGACAGTACTTGTCACTCTTCACTCTCTGTGGAGTGGGCAAATAAGCCATCAGTAGACGTACCACCCAATGGATGCTACTAGGTATAGCTAGAGTTGTCAGGCTTTGCGTGTCATGTCATGGAACTTCGGGCTATCACCATGTGTCAGGAGTGGAGCAAGTCTGATTGTGCAGAATGCCGAACAATCCAGTGGCGACTGTCGTGACACTCATGCGCCTTCACAACGCAGCATATGCTTCATACTACCTACTACCGCTTGTGCCCCGGTGACACTCGCGGCTGTAACCAGGGCGGTGAGTGCCAAACCCCCTGATCTTCGCCTGTAGGCCTGTAGCTTATGTACAGTCCTCGAGGCTGGTGCCATCCCGTCAACCTCTGGTGGAGTCCTCGATCCGCTGCTGCTCGATGTCAGGTGCCGATTTTGCCTGTAAGACATCAGCCGCTATTGGAATCCAGATGGGGGCCACAGAACCTCTTGGGACGTATCTGATAGAGTAAATGCATACAATCTAGGGGTGTTCTATAAAGTACAGCATAATGGGCGAGCAGGTACAGGATGAATGGGAAACCTCTAAGCCTTCGTGTCTCTAAGCCTTCGTGTCCTCCTTACTGTCCTCCTTCTCGTCGTCCTCTGCCACGATAGTCTCCGTACTCGACTCTGCGTCTTCGAGGCGGCTCCGTGGGCCAAACACCGCCGTCCGGATAGCCTGCATGAGACGCGGGCCCGGGGTGATGAACGCGGCCATGAGCATGGTGAAGCCGCAAAACACACCCGCATAGGTAAACTTGCCGCCGGCCACGTTGATGAGCAGTCCGCACACGACAGGACCGACGAGGACGGGCAGGCCGACAAACGACCACAGCATGCCGAGACGCATGCCGATCTCGCGGGTCGGTGAGATGGCGGCGCAGGCGGCGGCGACGAGCGTAAACCACGCGCCCGAGACGAAACCATACAGCAGCAGACCAATAATCGTTGCCGCTGTACCGATGGGGCTTCCTGTCCAGAACGTAAAGAGGACAATGGACGTCGCGAAACACATGGTTCCAAACACGTTCCACACGCCAAACGCGTCGGCCATGAAGCCGGCAGAGGCACGGCCAAGGAAGCTGCCGGTCTGGAGAATGGCAATGGCGTAGCTGGAAATGTTGGCCGGGAGGTTGTTCGAGGTGGCCAAAGTCGGGGCGTTGAAGTAGGGTGAAAAGACGTTGAGGACGTACAGACCCGAGCCGACGACGAGGAACACGTATCGCGCCTCGTGCCACGGTCCGGCCAGGGCCTTGAGAGGAGGCGGGTGGCGACGAGGAAGGCGGGACTTCATAAAGAAGCAGCCGGGGACCATGAGGACGCCGTTGAATCCGGCCACGATGAGCATGGTGTTGCGGAATGCTGGACAGGTTAGCCACTGGTCGTCTAGCTTTGTGGCTGCTCACAGAGCTGGTCGAATAGCTGCTTGAACATGATGGGATACACGACGCCGCCGAGGCCAGCGCCGCAGACAATGATGCCCACGGCGGTAGAGCGACGCTTGAGGAACCAGTGGCCCGAGATGGACGTGGCAGGAGCGTAAATGATGGTTCCCGACAGGCCGAACAGCATGTGCGCCAGGAGGAACTGGTAGTATTCGTGGCAAAAGGCAATGGCGACGAGTGCCGAGACTGACGCAACGGTGCCAACGATCACCAGCATGCGGGGGCCGTGCGAGTCAAAGTAGCGTCCTGTGTAGATTGAGCCCAGGAAGGTGAGCGTCGATTGGCACGAGCCGATCCATCTGGCAGGTCGTCAGTGTCGGCAACGACGGCAAGTGGGTGTGGGTGGCGGCGGATATAGACACCACCTCAGGTGGCGACTCGGCCGGTGACATTGGAAATGGTCCGCTCTTCTTCCGCCCCAACCACAACAGCTTTCAACTCACGCGACCGTTGACTTGGAGTATCCCGACAGCTGGTGGCTGAGATAGTACAGTTCGAGCTGGCCAAAACTGGTAGCTGCAAGGTCAGCCAAAGTAAAAGAAAAACCCCCCTTGGGTAGACTCACCGCAACCAAAGATGCAGAAGAGGAGGAGAAAGGTGGCGACGACACAGAGCCAGGCTTCGAGGCCGCCATCTGGTGGCGGCCCAATATCGATTGTCACCTGCCTCACAATCTCGACAGCAGTGTCGGGGGGTGGTGGGGTGCCCTCGCGCGAGTGAGTCTCTGGGTCAGGCGCGAGTTCTGGATGGGGACGGTGGTGGTGATGGTGGTGTTGGAGGTGCTCCATGGTGAATGCGGGCGAGATGCCACGGGAGGGTATAGGTGGGGCGGACGGAGAAAGCCGATATGGCCTCTGTTGGTGACTATGATCGTAGAGGGGACTGTACAAGGGTCATTAAACGACAGTGCTGTCTTGTGTTGCTATATATGTGAGTGAGTGTGATGTGATGTGAGAGTGAGGACCTGTGAGGATATATCTCTTTCTCTCATGAAGCGCGTTTGGAGCGCTACCTGCCGGCGGGAACCCCGGCATACGACGGGCCGATAGAGAGAGCGAGAGATTGTTTTCCAACGATTTTTGCGGCTATTCATGGCAGGCACGTCAGGAGCAAAAAAGTGGAGGTGGAGGTGTGGTTGTCGCCCCCACTCTGCCCGCTCCGGAGTTGAGTCGTCGGCTCCATGACAGATAACGAGCAGCAATGACAGATATCGGAGCACCGTTGACGCCGGCGGATGGCTGTTATCTGTCACTCGTACCTCAATGCACGATGGCGCCAAAGTGGAGGTGCCCATGAGGCCACAAGAGGAGTAGTGTACACGAATGGACAAGTGACACAGAACATATGGACGCCGAGAATTCACAGTGGGTGCGGAGAAAGATCGGCTCCAGCCCACGTGCCAATCGGTACAGTCACCCACCAAAACAAACCCAGTGACAATAACGGCCTCTCTGATCTCTGATCTCTGAGGTCTCTGACAGTCTACAACTGACATACAAGAGGGCTACAACTATACAACAGTCTTCTCGCCATGCCCCCATTAACACCCTCCTCCTCCCAGGAGATCATCTGCCTCGACTCTCCCCCGCCATCCCAGAAGAGAAACACAAACACCACTCCTTCCTCCAACGTCGGACCCTCGTCCGCGTCCTCGTCGTCAAAACAACAACCCTCATCTGCCCAACCAAAGCGCCGTCCCACAGTCAGCGGGTCTCAGTCGAGGTCACGGGTCACTGAGCGCATGGTATGTAGTCTCTTCTGGCGTCACATATTACTAACAACCCAGCTCAACTCGCTCAACAATGACAAGAACCCCATCACTCACTCGGACGCGTTCCAGCGTACACAGCACGTCCACTCGTGTTCTACGGGCCACCAGCAGCGTGGAGGTGACCGTGGATTCTGGAATCAAGCGCGTGATGCCAACGTCAAGCCGATCGCACAGGAGCACACGTACTGGAGCGTGAGGACAGCCAATGTCGAGGCAAACGCAAGGGCAAAGGTGGGAGTTTCTTCTATGTCATCCAGCTGACCCGTGCAGGCTACGAACGTTCTTGGTAGGACCATATTGACAGCCTCCAAGAGTGTTCACTGACAGGCAGCTGGCTGCGTCATTGCCATCAACGGCCCGACTGGATCGAAAGTCTCCAACCTCCAGCTCCAGAACCTCATCACCGCCAACGGCGGCCGCTACGTCCCGCACCAGAGCAGGAGGTGCACCCACGTCGTTGCCGCGAGGTTGTCTGGTACCAAGGCTCAGAAGCATATCAACGGGCAAGGGTCGAGGGGCGCGGCCATGAGGACGCAAGTGGTCAAGGTCGAGTGTAAGTGTCGCTGCCTTATGGTGTGCAGTCCTCAGCTCACTGTCCAGGGGTACTCGATTGCGTCGCACAAGGCAAGCGTATTAGCGAGGCTGGATACGGTGTGGTGGAGGATCCAGTGGGTTCTGTTCCCGAATGACACTAACCCGCTCAGTCACAAAAGAACCTCTTCACTGCGTTTGGTGTTGCACCTCCGTCTGCTCCGTTCACGACTGCTGAGCCCTCAAAGCCGACATGAAGGAGCAGTGTTCTCGTCTCCCCTCTCCCCTTGGCCCTACTGCACCCTCTGTGTTAATACCTTGCATAGCAACGCTTTACGATAACGACCGGGCATTTGCGCCATGTATTGATGTTTGTTGTCCACTGTTTGCACGAGGCCATCCGGGCTCCCATGCCCACCTCCACAACCTGCTCGCGAGCTAGCATGATGCTTACATACACAGCGCTCTAGGCGCTCTCTACACACCTATACTCCACCACAAAATCCCCCCACTCCTCCCCCAGCGGAAACGAACACGACGGGGTCTACTCATCGTCGTCATCGTCATCGTAGTCGCGGGACACCTTGTGCGGGCGGCGGTGGTCAAAGTCGTCGTCGTCATCATCGTCGTCCTCGTCGTCGTACGCGTCGCGCGCCGACTGGCGCTTGCTCGGGCGACGGGCCTCGGGCGACGCTGAGCGGCGGGGAGGAGGCTTGACGACCTTCTTGGGCTGCTTGATGCGAACTTCCTCGCACGCGTCCACCCAGCTGACACGTTAGCTACAGACGTGGATGTTCGCGATAAATAAGCATGTACGCACTCGCAGTAAACGTCCACAGCGACCGAGAGGTCTGCAACTCTGTTAGCAAGGGAGGAGGGAGGGGGAGACGCCGTGACATACTGTTAATGGGCGAAGTGAACTTCTGGCCGCAGACCTGTTGGGTTAGAGACAGCTGGGGAGATGTGTCATACCCACCTTGCAGTTCAAATGACCAAACATGGACTGCCTGTCGCTGCGGAAGGGTCAGCATAGAGCTATGTGGGCAGTTGGGACGCACATCTTGCAGCTGACAGACTTCTCGTGGTGGCAAAAGAGACACTTGAACGTGGTCGCTGTGGGACGAGTCAGCGTCCGTTATGCCGGTGTCACAACACTTACACAGGGGCTCATTCTGCCTACGGGCGACGGGCTTCTTTGACGACTTGCGCTTACCCATGGTGACGGAGGATGGATGTGTGTGGGGCAGAAAGAGATGGAGAGATGGAGAGAACGGGCAGATGGTGAATCCGACCTGTTCAGAAACGGAGATGCATCTCCGTCCCACGTGGCATTGATGAGCGAAGGCGTACGCGTTGCGTCGTTGCTGCTGGCTGCTGCTGCCGCTGCTGCTTCAACCCGCCGTCAACTCTCTCCATCCTCTGCACATCTCTCTCATCAACCCCCACCGTCTACCCTCCCTACCTCTAGCGCCATGGAGGAGATCGGAATTGACCTCAAGCTCGAGGTGCGTTGGCGCCGCGCGTCCCATATATCGGCCCCCAGACGCTGACCACAACAGGACCCCACCCTCCCCGCCCAGATCTCTGACAAGCAGGCGCTCTATGCGACCCTGCCTGCGTCTGATGACGAGCTCTACACCACTTGGAGGAAGCTCGAGGCACACCGCGAGTTCCTCCAGCTCCAGGAGGTGGGTTGAAGGACTGTTGCACTTGCTAACCCGACCAGGACTACATTCGTGATGAGACCAAGAACCTCCGCCAGGAGCTTCTCCGTGCTCAGGAGGAGGTAAAGCGCATCCAGTCGGTTCCCCTCGTCATCGGCCAGTTCCTCGAGGCTGTGGATGAGCGCCGTGGTATCGTTGGAAGCACTACCGGTGGGTAGCTGATCCCTCTCACACTGCTGACCCATCAGGCTCCAACTATGTTGTGCGCATCCTGTCCACCCTCGACCGCGAGCTCCTGAAGCCCTCGTCCTCTGTTGCCCTCCACCGTCACTCCAACGCGCTCGTCGACATTCTTCCCCCCGAGGCTGACTCGTCGATCTCTATGCTTGGCGCTGACGAGCGCCCCGACGTCAAGTACTCGGACGTCGGTGGCCTCGACCAGCAGAAGCAGGAGATTCGCGAGGCCGTCGAGCTTCCCCTTGTGCAGGTGGGTAGACTGCGCCTTGGTATATGGCACTGCTGACCCACTCAAGATGGACCTTTACCGCAAGATCGGTATTGACCCTCCCCGTGGTGTCCTCCTCTACGGTCCTCCTGGTGAGTTGAACAGACGGAACTGGCAACTGACACCCAGGTACTGGAAAGACCATGCTCGTTAAGGCGGTCGCCAACGCGACCACCGCTTCGTTCATTCGCGTTGTTGGTTCGGAATTCGTGCAGAAGTACCTCGGAGAAGTGGGTATAACACGACCAAACGCGCTGTGCTGACCCAACAGGGTCCCCGTATGGTGCGCGACGTGTTTAGGCTGGCAAGGGAGAACTCGCCGTGTATCATCTTCATCGACGAGGTGGACGCTATCGCCACCAAGCGTTTCGACGCCCAGACGGGCTCGGACCGTGAGGTCCAGCGTATTCTTCTCGAGCTTCTCAACCAGATGGACGGCTTCGACCAGACGACCAACGTCAAGGTCATCATGGCCACTAACCGTCAGGACACTCTTGACCCCGCCCTGCTCCGTCCCGGTCGTCTCGACCGCAAGATCGAGTTCCCCTTCCCCTCGCGCCGCGAGCGTCGTCTCATCTTCCAGACCGTCACCTCGAAGATGAACCTCGGCCCCGACGTCGACCTCGAGGACTGTGAGTGGCAGCTGTACAAGAGTCATGAAGCTGACAATTCAGACGTCTCCCGCCCAGACAAGCTCTCGTCTGCCGAGATTGCATCCATCTGCCAGGCCGCTGGTCTGCAGGGTGAGTCCCCGCATCCAAGCACACATGCATGGCTAACGTGCTCGCAGCTGTGCGCAAGAACCGCTACGTTATCCTGCCCAACGACTTTGAGGAGGCCTGGAAGGTGAGTCTAGGGCCAAGTGCCACCAGGGCACCACCGCGGCGTTTAATATCTCCGGTGGTGCGAGCCGTCTGGCTCGCATCGAATCCGGCGTATAAAATAAACATTGTACTGACACTCTTTTCCCATCCTCAGTCCACGGTCAAGCGTTCAGAGGACAGGCACGAGTTTTGTGAGTAACCACCACCGACACAGTCAACGTAACAGCTTGCTGACCCCGCACAGACAGGTAGTTGTGTACATTTCATGCAGAATACAGTCGACGATCAACCAGCAAAGTGCCCACGTTTTCCCCTCCCCTCCCCAATCCCCATTCCCACTCCTACCCCCGCTCATGGCCGGACAACTGTGTACCCTCATCCAGGTGCACGTGTCTGGCCGCGAGCGCAGAAGAGGCGGCCTCGTGTCGCCCGGCGTTTTTTTGCTACTCCCCCACGGCTCGACCAGGACCTTGTGTCCAACCCACGGGGATGGTACTTCACAGGCGCTGGACATTCATTGTCCGCATGCACGATCCTTTCAACCATATCGCCGCGCTGCTTACTGACGAGCGGTGTTTCCATCCTCTTTTGAAATTGTGAGTTAAGAAACCGATTGATGAGGAACCTCAGCTGACAATACAGACTAACCCATTCCTCTTTATGCTACTTTCCCCTCCCCCCTCTCCCTCCCTCCCCTCCCCTCCCCCACATTCCACGGTGTATAACACTCTGCGAGCGATAGAAACCTACATCGTTAGCGATTTTCATTTCACCAAGAAAACCGTGTGCCTCCCTCCCAGTGGAGTGTCACTGCCTGCTACTCACCGGCCGGGCTTCTTGTGCCTACTCTGGTCCTTAGTCCGGATACATCTTGTACTGTCCCGCAATGGGTTTCATGGTTGCTACTTTCAATGCATAATAATACACCATGAGCAAAAACACTGTTGCAGTCTTCCGTTTGCGTTTTGCATGACTGACGTGTGTCAGCAGAATCGTTTGAGACAAAAGTCGAGAGCGGTGAAGCAGGTCAGTCGCGCAGGTCCAGGAGCGGCGTGGCACCGGTTGACTGTAGGAGCGGACGGGTGCAGTGGAGCATGTACCAACGCGAGTGCGAGTCGCATATACATATGCCCCAAAGTATTCTCTGCTGGTATCGGTGCTCTCAGGACCTGCACCGTGACATCCCCACACACCACTGGCAGGATCATGAGTGTGCCCGCCGGGTCCTTACTGCATGACGCCCATTGCGAGCGTTGTTGACGGCCCCCTTCATGTGCCACGCGCGAGTCGTGGGCTTTTGAGTCAGCGCGAGCCTCTGCGATGTATGACTGATGTCAGACAGACGGCAGCGCTGTTCCTCCCCTGAACCCGATGTAGAAGGCTGACAACGGCCGCGGGTTGTTTTCGTTCACGGCCGTTGACGTCGTCGTCGTTGTCGTCGTCGTCGTGTCCTGAGGAAGACGCCACGTCTCCAGCTTCGAGGGTGGGACCAAGTCCCTAGTCATATAGAGTACATCGCGGCCGCACGAGGACCTATGTCGACTTCACGAGACGGCCCTTGAGTCAACCCAATGTCATGGCCGCCCACAACTTGATGATCAAGAGGCCGATCAACATATTGCCAACCACTGGTGCAAGTGTTCTTCTGTGCTCTGTGCCGATTTCTGGAATAGAGCCCAGAAGCCCCAGTATTATGTATGAACATATCGCTCTTTGAGGGCCGCCGGTAGCGTAACTGAGATAGGTTCCAAGGATGTTACAAGAAGCGGCTGTTACAAGAGACGGCGAACAACCATAAATATTTCGTGTTCGTTAATTAAAAGATAGATGGTTTGAACCAACTCGCAACGGTCCATGAACGCACCTGTGCTGCTCCACCTAGGCCATAAATTAACAGGAATATTTCATCATGCTACCAAGTGCCACACTGTATGCATACAGGCCTGCAAACAGCTACCACGTCATATTTCTTTTCAACAACATCGAGTTCGGAACCTGATGGCTAATGCAGGTCCTGTTCTTCCCCTCCAACAATCTCGCTATGGAGTGCCGTTCTTTGGGTACTTTGGTCGCTCTCACTTGTAGCGCCGTAAGATGACATGGACGACTATGCCGACGAGCTGTCCGGGGACCGAAAGGGCACGTCAATCCGGGCCTCGAGCATGGCGGTGGTGACCACCGCCATTCCGAATGTGGTTGTGACACTTGTGGACTGTTTGTTTTCTGTGCGGTTAACTAACTTGCAGCCGGTTGCCGGGTTCGAACCTCCGCCGCCGCTGCCGTATCTGTCTCTGTGCTCTTTGGGTGGCGAGACCTGTGTCACGAAGGCCCAGTTCGGATTTTACGCAGTTCCTGGCTACCGGCCGCCGGCCTCTGCAGTGGGAAATTACGATAGCGACGTCAAAAGGTAACCGTCGCTGCCGCTGCCGATCTGCTGCTTTCCCCACACAGCGGGCCAGCGGCCCGCGGGGATGCATCTCCAAGGCCGTACGTGCTTTGTGTACCAATGCAACGGGTCTCACTGCCGTCCATGGGCCATGGGGGGTCACGCTGGATCCACAGACGTGGATCAGTTACCAACTGCCGAGCTGTCGACTCGTTCTAGACTGCCCATGCCAGAAAGTGATCAGACACCGAGAAGAGCCACACATCGCGCCATCAGAAAGGAAACCCACACATGGCCACCACCGCATGATTCGGAAACGGCGGGCAAAGGGCGCGGCCAACGACGGGCAGTGACGGGCAGTGACGGGCGACGACGACGACGCCGGCTCTGATGATGCCGAATGCATATGCCCACCCTCAGTGTATGCGGGGCATAATGCGGGCAGCGCAGCCAGCGCGCAACTGGCGGGGGCTGCCACTGTACGCACTGTGGGGTCCCCGCACCTGTCTGCCCAAAAACCATCAATCGATGGCGTGATCTTTTGTCATGTATCGTCCATGGTCCACCTATTCGGCACGACGGGCAGAGAGGACAGTTCCCTATACAGCGCCAGGCTCATCGTCTCCCATTACTAACACGCAGCCGGCTGCATCATCGTCGCCATCTGACTGTCTCTCTCATCTCCCTCTCATCCCTCTCATCGCATCTCTCTCTCAGCACAATGCCGCCCAAGCCTCGTGGGCTCCACCTCCCCTCAGCAGCCACAAAGCCCCGCATCCTCCCTCGCAAACCACACCTCTCAAAGCTGCACCTCGACTCGACAGTCCTCGCCCAACAGGCCAACTCGCCGCTCGCAGGCATCAATGCACCCTTTGTCCCACCCGTCGCACCACAGATCCCACGCCGTCGCCGTCCTGCATTCTCCCCAGGTGGCTTTGGCCTGACCTCTTCGTCTGTGCCCCGCGCACCAGACGTTCGCGGACTCGGCCGCCCCATCACCAGGACAGCAGAGCAGGAGGCAGAGGCGCGCGCAGCCACCGTGGCGGAGATTGCTCGTCGCGACCAGGTGATTGCAAACGACGAGCTCGCACTCGAGGGCAAGCAAAAGGACGAGGGCGAGGCCGAGGCCTGCTACATTGTGAGTGTTGCCCTCCTAGCCGACAACAACATTTCTCTCTCTCTCGCGTCCATTTGCCGAAAGCCGTGTCCTCCGGCGTCGCTGTGTCCGTGTCCGCCGGTCTTGACAATCGGGGGGCCACTGCATGGCTTCCGTCGGACGTCGACCACAGTGGCCTTGTTGCGGTGAATGCACCACGCATTCGCCGTGGCAACATCCAATGGCCACGGTGAACGCGGTGACAACGACGGCAAACGCGAACGCGTTGCCTGTTGTGTTGTTCATCAACCACCCGACTTGCACGCGACCGCGTCCTAGTTACCCGAGGCGTACCAGTCGTGCGGGACTCGTGGTGTGCAGTTACCACATGTCCACTGCGTTTGGGTCTGCCTCCGGACAAAATCATGGCATTGGCGTCTTGTATGCTTGACTGGCCGGCGTTTGCTATGGTCGCTGGGCCCGACGGAGGGACAACTGCAGTGTTCTTGCCAAAAAAGGCGACCATGGCATCTCGTCATAGGCACCTCGCAGCAGACACCGCTCCCACACTACCGCTCCCCCCGATTTTATATCACCATTTTCCATTCTGCCGCGTAAACTCGCCTGCTGACACGCACCCCACAGCCTCCACCGACCACACTGCACTACCACTCTACTGGAACTCTGCCGCTGGTCTATTCGCCGACTCCCCTTCCCCCCTTCCAGCTGGCCTACGAGACGTGGGGCACGCTCAACGCCGCGCGCGACAATGCCATCATCATCCACACCGGTCTGAGCGCGTCCAGCCACGTCGCGTCAGGCGGCAACGATGTGGCTGCCGGAACCTCGTCCAAGCCCGGATGGTGGGAGGACTTTGTCGGTCCAGGCAAGAGCATTGACACGAACCGATTTTTTGTCATTTGCTCCAACGTTCTGGGCGGATGCTTTGGCTCGACGGGCCCCTCGTCGGCATACCCTCCCGGCGACGGCCACGTTCGCTGGGCGACCCGTTTCCCGCTCATTTCAATCCACGACATTGCTCGTGCCCAGCTTGGCCTGCTCGACTACCTCGGCATCGACAAGCTGTACGCCAACATTGGCTCCAGCATGGGCGGCATGACGTCCCTCTCCATGGCCTACCTCGCCCCCGAGCGCATGGGCCGTGTGGCCTCCATTTCTGCCACTGGCCGTTCAGGTCTCGGCGGCGTGGGCATGCGCTATGCCCAGCGCTCCGTGCTCATGGCCGACCCCAACTGGAACCGTGGTTTCTACTATGACGGTATCCCGCCGCACGAGGGTATGAAGCTCGCGCGCCAGATTGCGACCATCACGTACCGTTCCGGTCCCGAGTGGGAGCAGCGTTTCGGACGTCGCATGCTGAGCACCGAGCAAAAGGCAAAGGACATGGCCCAGGGTATCGAGACGGCCGGCGTGCCCCGCCTGTCGCCCGACTTCCTCATCGAGACCTACCTCGACCACCAGGGCGAGCGCTTCTGCCTCACCTATGACGCCAACTCGCTCATCTACCTCTCAAAGGCCATGGACCTGTTCGACATGACCGGCCCCGCCCTGCGCGACCTGGCAACCCAGTTCAACGCCGCGTACCCGGACGCGCCGCCGTTCCCGCTCCCCTCAGACCTGCCCGCCGTCTCGGCCTCGTCGGCGACCACGACCCGCGGGCCCTCGCAGCGCTCCAACCCCGAGGCCGACGCGCAGGCCGCCCCACCCACCGCCCCCAAGGCCTTTATCCCCACGTCAAAGTCGCCGCATCTCCCCGAACTCGCCGACGGCCTGCGGCGTCTCAAGGACATTCCGGCGCTGGTCCTCGGCGTGCAGAGCGACGTCCTGTTCAACGTCGACCAGCAGCGCGAGCTCGCCGACGCACTCAAGATGGCCGGCAACAACCGCGTCACGTACTTTGAGCTCGGCGGCCTGTGGGGCCACGACACGTTCCTCCTTGACGTCACCACCGTCGGCGGTGCCCTCCGCGGGTTCCTCAACTAGACCTAGCAAGCGGCGTAGCGGCGGTAGCGGCGTAGCAGCGTGTGTCCAGCGCGGCGCAACAACCTTGAAACTGTTCCTGAACTGCAAGTCACCCAAAACAACACCACCACCAACAAAAAAGCGATAAGCAAGCGTAATCCCCCAAATTGACAATCCAAAGAACCCCCCTCCGTCCACCTCACAACTCTCCCCCGCGCCACTCCTCGCCGCGGTCTCGTCGCAAAAGACCAGGCGGCGGCGGCGAGACAGGCTCTCCTCCCCACACCCCGCCACATCATACTCTCCATAACGTGTAACGTGTTGTAATGCATGCACAAACTGTACGAACGCTGTGGTGCGCCGACGCAAGTGGCCAGAGATGAAGAGATCCAAAGGGATCCAAGGAGCCCACGTTTTTGCTCCATCCCTCATATTCTGGCCCTGCCACACTAGTGGCCCTTCTTGGCCTCTTGCTCCTCGGCATGTAGCCGCCACTAGCGCCTAGTTCGAACGTCCCCCACCCGCCGCAATGTGTCCTGTGTCCCGCAGTCTGCAGACAGTGCTCGTGTCTCCCTCTGTACGAAAACGACAGTGACATCCCAAGGAATAAAGAGACTATTAAAATCGATGCATGGTACAACTTCTCTCTCTCTCTGTCTGTGTCTGTGCTGCGGGCGGGCGGCTCCTGCGCTGCGCTGAAAGTCGAGTTGGTTACTCGCCCGTGCTCGCGACGTCCTCGTTGTTCAGGAGGCTGTAATTGTGTGTGAGCGCTGGTGCGTTTCCACGCTGGGGGGTCCCCGGGACGCTGTTTCCACTCACTTGAACTCCTTCATGAGGGCGCACTCGCCGCCGTTCTCGAGGTCAATGTTGTACGCCTGGAACACGCCGTCTGCGCTGATGACCATGACCTGCGGGAGGGTCGGGCTCATGGCCACGACGGTGCGCACGCCCACCGAGCCGGAGCGGAGCTTGATGAAGGCAAAGTCGCGCTGGGGCTCCCACATCTCTGTCACGCCCTTGGGCAGGTACGTGCCGGCGCCGCCCAGGAGCGACTTGCCGATATGGTACGAGCGGCGGCGGAGGGAGGAGGCGGCGCTTGAGCCCGGGTTGGCGTTGGCCGCTGTCAGGTGCGAGCCCGACTTGGGTGGCGACGCAGGCGAGTCGGCCGCAGAGTCAAAGCTGCCCGTCGACGGCGGCGGGCTGTCGTCTGCACCGCCACCACCACCACCACCCGACGAGCCGGATTTACTGCCCGAGGCCAGGCGGTAGATGTGGATCGTGGACGTGTCCGACGACACGGCCAGCAGAGTGGACGCGAGGTTGAAGTTCATGCTGAAGATGTGCGCGGACGACGTGCCGCGGCGGAACTGCCACAGCTTTTTGGCATCTGGGATGCTAAACACGCGAATGACAGTGCCCTTGTCCGACGCAGTGGCGAGCATTGTGCCCGACGAGTTGAGCGCCAGGGCGGCAATCGGCGTCCGGTGGGCTTGGATCACGTTGACGGCGGACAGGTTGAGCGTGTCAAAGATGAGCACGTCGCCCGTGGTGGGCGACGGTGGCGCGGGAGGGACCGCACTCCCCGACAGCGACGTGCTGCTCGGGCTCGGCGCTGGGGAAGGGTATGCCAAGTAGCTGTGCTCGCTCGAACACGAGAGCGCGCACACGGCGTTGGGGTTGGGCCCAGTCTCGATGGTGTGCAGCAGCTTCATTGTGCTAATGTCGTAAATGTAGATTTCGTTCTCGAGCACCACGATCAATCGCTTTCGGTTCATCTTGACTGCCAGCACTGACGACGGAAAGATGAGCTCGCAAATGGTTGATTGCCGCTGCGAGGTGCGTCAGCGGAAGCAAGGATGGATGACTGGATCGGCGGAGCAAAACACGCCGCACGGGCCCACCCGCGGTTGGGGGGTGCTGGCGAGTGCGAGCGCTGTTTGTGCGCACCACCAACGAGCAAGGCTGGTCACATACCTTGGTGTTGACGATCTGGAGCTTGCGAGGCGAGTTGCTTGGCTGCGTGTCTGGTGCGCCGACCAGCGCGACTAGAGACGTGCAGAACAGCATCTCGACGACACCCGTTGCGCCCTGGTCATCTAGATAGTGGGTCAGTGGGCTATTCCAACGGCGTGCTCGCGACGGCAGAGAGAGATAGACAGTGGTAGTTCCAAAGAGGATACCCTCGGCACTCCCACGTCGTGGCCTGTACCCACTCTTGGAATGGACCTTGCCGAACGGGTCGCAGTTGAGGATGGTGTATCCCTTCTTGTGTCCAACGGCAATACACGAAAAGTCTTGGTTGAAGTTGCAGCACTGGGCAGCAGTCAGCTTCCAGCGACTCTTCCGGGTCATCTACACGCACGAGCAGGTCTGGGTGCCGCTTGCCGTTGGGTGCCATGGCTGCGGGAGTAGGGGAGGGAGACGGGGAGGTTGGGGGTGGTTGGTGGAAAGGAAACGAAAGCGGGGGGATGTGACGGGGACGCCGCTTCTAGGGGGAAGGGTCGGCGTCGCGGTGGTGGGGCGGCGGCGGCGACAAGCGTGAGAGGACGGTGTGGTGGGGACAATGGGCAACACACTTGTTATGCAGGACGGTGATGGTGAGGGATGATGGTGGATGGTGGATGATGAGGAAGCACAATCTGACGGCGACGAACCCATCCGTCGTCCAGTGCGTCATGGGTCCCTTCCGTCCGGCCCCCAATAAACCGCCGCGTCATCCTAGTACGCGCGCGCGCAGTGGCACTTTTTTCGACCAGTGGCAAATCATGATCATTATATCTTTCATGGTTGATGTCCCCCCTCCCCTATGCATGGCTCTCTCTATTTACCACTTCTTCAACCACCCAAGCGCCTTGCCCCCAGTGCTCCCACCGTCACCACCGCCTTGCAGCCCAGGAGGCAGCTGCATGCCTGGCTGCTGCTGCGGCATCCCGGGCAGACCCATCATCGGGTGGTACCCGTACATCATGGCCTGCTGCTGAGCCGCAGTCGGGACCGGAGGCTGCTGCTGATGCTGATGCTGGTGCTTGGCGCGCAG
Organism: Apiotrichum porosum; assembly: GCF_003942205.1. NCBI lineage: Eukaryota > Fungi > Basidiomycota > Tremellomycetes > Trichosporonales > Trichosporonaceae > Apiotrichum > Apiotrichum porosum. The sequence continues at coordinate 102,864 of NW_021167129.1, read as the reverse complement.
GTTGAACAGAGCCGAGTTGGTCAGGATGATGAGGAACGTCAACGTGACCAGTGTAAAGCCCATCGTCTTCCACGAGATGGGGTCCACAAACGAGTTGATGACCCCAGCAAATGTCTCGGCACCGACGCGCGCGCGTCCAACGACCTTGGGGTCACGGTTCATGCACATCTCCCAGGCGGAGCATGCCTGCTCCCTTGTATCTTGTCAGCTGGGTTCATTAAGCGCAAATGTAGTCAGCTTACATGGCCGGAACACGGAGGTTTGGGTCGCAGCGGTTGGTGAAGTAGGCCTGCGTGCACTGCGCAATCTCCTGGAGGATTTCTGCAATCGTGTTAGATGCACGCGCCGGTAGCACATCTGCACTCACCGACAGAGTACTCTTCAATACGTTCCTGCACGTCGCGGCGTACTGCGAGAATAAACTGGCTCGCAACGTACAGGAAACCGACCACGAGCGAGGCGTTGAAGACAAATTGGACGTAGCTGAATGTCAGTAAGCTGTGTGCCCCCACTCGCAGTACTCACCCAAGGAGGATGGCGGGGATCTCGGAATGATGCACCGCTGGCGCGTTCATGTGCAGATTGTACGTGTGCTCGTTACGCCCACGGCGGCGACTGACGGCCTTGTTATTGTTGTTGTTGTTGTTCTTTGGCCCGGGCGCATCCTGGTGTGCGTCGTCAGTGCCATTCTTTGCCACGTCTCTCCTTTCCGTCCCTGCACATGTGCCATGCTTCCTATGCCACGCATACACCCAGCTCCTCGCCCAACTCACCTCGTCGTCGTCGTCGACGCGGGCCTGCTGCATCCTGCGCCGACGCACCCTCGCTACTGCTCCGACCGCAATGGGCCGCTCGTCGTCGGCTGCCTCCGAAACGTCTGGTGGAGGGTTGGCTGGCGCCGCGGCTGTCGCATGCGATGCGCTGACGCTGACGGCTGGTCGCGCAGGGCTGCCAGGCGCGCTGCCGCTTCCACTGGCTCCAGCGTGGACATGGCCGTCCATGTCGACCTCGACATCAACGGCGCCAGCGCTCGAGCTGGTGCCGAAACCAAAGTCGGTGTTGGCCCACTGGTTCGGGTCGTACGGGCGAAACGTCGGTGCTGGGGGCAACGGCGGAGCGTGGAAGAGGAAGGGGGTGTTGGGCCCAAAACGGTAGTTCTGGGCCGAGGCGAAGGGATTGGACGGCGACGGGTTGGAGAGGTCGGTGTGGGGGCCTGTAGGAGGGAGGGAGCATGGTCAGCTGGAGGCAACGGTTGTGATGTGGTTGGGGGGGTGGAAGCGGGGATTGTGTTTGGACGCACGCTTGCGAGCTGGCTCCTCTGTATCAATAGCGTACTCTGCTATGCGGCCGAGGGGGTGAGAGTCGTCTACGTCCATGGGACCCGAGGTATCGCGAGGGCCGCGGAACATGGTGCGTGTTGTTGACGAGGGGGTTGTTGTTGGCGATGGAGATGAAGAGAGAAATGTTGACAATATGAGAGATCCAGCGCTGCCGACACGCAACCGGACGCGGGTTGAAATCCACGGCGGGCGGAAAATCAGGCGGGCCAAGATGCGAATTGCAATCAACGAGCCGCGTTCCCTTTCTCGTCCTCTCTTTCATCCATCTCCCTCGCGTTCACAATGGCCAGCGGTACGTCAACTGAGACATCACCTTCCTCTTGCATCAAACAGCTGACACCTTGTACAGGAGACACCTCTCTCCAACCGCCCGCCGACGGCATCGCCGCCCTCGCATGGTCTGCCGACAGCTCGCGTCTCCTCGTCGCAAGCTGGGACAGCACCATCCAGCTGCACACTGTCACAACCCCGCCCTCAGCACCACAGATGTGCGTACATGCTCCACTATCTTCCACGCTCCACACGCACGGGAGAGGTGATGTCCTCCTGTTCTTCACCTATTCCCGTGGCGGCCACTTGCGATCGCACGGGTTGTCATGTTACATCCAGACCAGTCTTTGTTGATCTTCCACTGACTGTTCACAGCTTCTCACACCCCCGCCCCGTCCTCGCAGTGACCTTTGGCTCGAGCCCCGACATTGCGTACTCAGGTGGTCTGGACAAGCGTATACGGGAGTGAGTGCGCGCGTGAGCGTGCGCATCCGCCAAGCGGGGTCATCATTGTCCCCTCTTGTGGTATCCGCCGTTAAGCTGTACCTCAAGCATCATCTGAACTGACACTCCAGATGGGACTTTAAGACGGGCGAGTGCCGCGTCATTGGCAAGCACGACGATGCGATCAGCGCGATGGCGTGGATCCCAGAGCACAGTGGGTCTCTTATGTCTTCACCTGCTAACCCACACAGACATTCTCGTGACGGGATCGTGGGACAAGTCGATCAAGATCTGGGACCCGTGAGTGTCTTGTCAAAGGACAGCGCTTTGTGCAAGCTTTTGCTTCACGTACAAGGCTACAACTGTGCCCCCACTCTCTTCCATACTGACGCACCTTGCAGTTCCGCCGCCGAGCCCCTCCGCTCCACCTCGTCTCTCCCCGAGCGCGTGTACAACCTGTGCTACACGCCAGCGACTGGCCGCATCCTCGTGTCCATGGCACACAGGCATGTGTCGGTGTACGCCGCGTACGAGCTCTCCAATGCCTCCCAGGAGGGCCGCGACGCCAAGGCCGACCACACGCGCGAGAGCGCGCTCAAGATGCTCACGAGGAGCGTTGCGTGCATGGCGGACGGCAAGGGTGAGTGTTCACGGCCCGCAGCGCCTACATGGCCAGTACTGACACCCACGCGCAGGCTGGGCATCTGCCTCGATCGAGGGCCGTATCGCCGTCGAGTACTTTGACCCCGACCCGGCCGCCCAGGCTATGAAGTACGCCTTCCGCGCACACCGCGCCACGGTCGACGGCGCCGAGCAGGTGTACCCCATCAACGCGCTCGCGTACCACCCGATGTAAGCAGAGAGCGTGACTTCTCCCAGGTCCCCCCCCCCCCCCCCCCGCTGACACTTTTCTTCTCCCAGTCACAACACGTTCGCGTCTGGCGGCTCGGACGGTGTCCTCTCCATCTGGGACCACAGCGCCAAGAAGCGCATGCGCCTGTATCCCAAGTACCCCACTGCCATTTCCGCCCTGTCGTTTTCGCCCGACGGCACACGACTGGCTATTGGTGTGTCTTACGAGCACGACAACGCCGTCGCCAGTCCCGAGGACCAGGCGCGTGTGCTCTTGCTCCTCAAGGAGACGGTCATGGACGATTGCAAGCCCAAGGCCAGGGCATAAGCCCACAGGCGGGGGGTTGTAGTTTTGTGTAGAAGGGTGCATGCAGCAGATACACTATGAACTGTGGCGGCGCGGTCTGGCTCTAGCCCTAGCTCCAGTCGCCCCAGCTTCCCCCATCGCCACCACCGCCAAACAGCCCGCCACCACTGTCGTCGCTCGCTCCCGTCTCCCAGGGGTCCTCCATGACCTCGTCGTAGCCATTGCCCTCGGACGCGGGGTAATCAAAGCCTTCAGCCTGCTGGCCCGGCACAGGAGGGTCCTGCGCGGGACCGCCAGGCTGGCGGCCGTAGATCTCGTCGTCGCTCATCGAGTCCGGGTACGCCTGGCCTGCGGCTCCAGCGGCGCCGGCCGCGCCTCCAGCAGCACCCACGCCGGCCTCACCCGTGCCGCCGCGCTGGGCCTCGGACGACCCGTCACCGCCGCCCCAGAAGAAGAAGGGGAGGCCGAAACCGCTAGAAAGGGGGTTAGCTGAGGCAACAGAAGAGACGGAATGGTTGCTACTTACCCGCTGCCCGAGTGACGCGAAAAGTAGTCAAAGTCAACTGTGGGGGAAATGGGTCAGTGTTCTGAATGGACTCGATGGCGGGTGACCCACTGGAGACAGCCGTGGCAAGCGCCATGGCACGCTGGTCGAGCGTCAGACCGTCCGAGCTGCTGTCTGGCAAAATGAGTTTCTGGCCCTGGACCGTGACCTCTGATCCGGGGGGCAGGTCGAGCTCGGTGCCGGCCGCGTCAAAGCGGATGACATACTGGCCCGTGTCGGTGAACAGCTCGCGGCCGATACCTCGGAAGTTGCGGTTGATCGTGGCGATGAGGCCTGGAGAGGAGAGTTAGGTCATGAGGGAGGCAGTGGAGGCAGGCAGGCAGCTGCGGACCAGGGGACAAAGACAGCTGTCCATAGCGTCACTCACGGTCATCCCTGTCCTTGATCCAAAAGTCCCATGCGAGGAACCCAGCGTCGACACGACCAAACTGCGACATGACATCGTCTGGGCGCGCCTGGAAGAGGTTATACCGTCTCCGCCACGGGTGCCACTGCCTGGAACGATGAGTTGCGTCCGGGACAACCAGAAAACAACTCACTGCTGCGTCTCGCCGACAATGCGGCCGTCCTCCTGCTCGCCCGAGTGCACCTTGATACGCGAATTGATGAACTGGAATGGGCGACGGATCTGGACAAAACAGTGTCAGCTGGCCGTTTCGAACGCTAGAAATCGTGGAACTGACCCAGAGCACGGGCTTGCCGTACTTGTCCATCACGACCGACTTGAACGGGCGGTGCGTGTGCATGAACTGGCGCTGGAATGTGCTCAGGAAACTGCGGTCTTCCTCGGCCAAGCTGACGCGGGTGAGCTCGCTGTACAGGTTGTTGTTGCTTACAATCCGACGACGTTGCCCTGCGTAGGTCAGCACGGCGGCCCATCACAAAAATACCTACATCTGCAGAGTAAAGTGCGTATTTATTCGCTTGCTCAAACTGCACATTGTCAGCAACAGGTTCTGATGCGGAGACGAGTCCCAAAACTCACGCCCATGAACACGTTGAGCATCTCGAGCTGTCTACCTCGCCGTCAGCGTGTCGTCCCTCCCCGTATCAGCTTTCCGTCTCAGCCTCACCGGACAACAATAAGCGCGTCGTGCGCCAACAGGTCATACGCCGCATGCGAATCGACCAGCACACCCTGCGGGTCTTGCGGGACGACGACGGCCGACGGCGAGTAGGTACCCATCATGTCCGGTGCGGCGTCCCCCCACGGCCCACCGCCGCCCAAGCTCGGTCCTTGGGCAAACCCGCCAAACGCGCGCGGAGGGACACTGGCGTTCTGCTGTTCGGGATTCTGGTTCGGGTGCTGGCGGTAGTACTCGTTGGGGTCGATACGCTCGTATTGCCTGCGACCGCCGCGCTGGGGACGTACATGGCCGCGCGGGACTGCAAGGGGCAAGTGAGTGTCAGCGCTGACCCTATAGAGAGCCCGGGGCGAGCTGGGACGACGCACCTCTGTCCTCGTCGTCGCCGCGTCGCAGGAGTGCGGTCGAGGTGGAGAGTGCGCGTAACGAAGTGTAAGCTGGCCGCCCGACCCCTGTGCGGAGGGGTGGGAGTGCCGAGACGAAGCCTCGCCGCAGCATTTGGGTTGAATGTGTTGTCTGTAGTGTGTGTGAGAGAGTGAGTGAGTAAAAGACGAGAGAATGATCACAACGTAGTGTACAAAGTATCCTCCGTGTTCCCCGTTGTTCTCTGTTGTCTCGCTCTGCCCATCGGCCATCAACGACACCGTTCATATGACGCGCGCCGGACGAACGACGGGCCATTAGCCATCAATGACGCACGCGAACCGGCACACGAGAAATGATTACATAAGCATTTAAATTATATATTATATTACGGCCCACACACGACTCTAAAGCTTGACGGCGGAATTAAATTTGTTCCATTTCAGAAAAAAAATGGAAAAACAGGCCACCCACAGGGCCACAGCGGTTGTCCGTACAAGGCATATGCATGGGACAGCAATAGCTGCTACAGGACAGGCATGTGACAAGCAGTACACCCGCTGCGTTTAATGCCTGACTGCAAATGAAGTGACCACTTTTGACTCGTTTAGCCGGAACCGAGTGGGCTGACTAGAGACGCAAAACCCCGGACCCGCCTCTTTTGCAAGGCACGTCAACTGCACGCGGTGGCACGCACGCAGCACGCACGAACGGGCATGTGACCGAAAAATACGCCAAATCCTGACCTGACGCTGCGGTGGGGGTCGCATCGCTGTACATGAGAAGAGACCGGAAACTGAGAATGAACGCAACGGAGCAGCTGGGAGAATGCGACTCGCAGGTGAGCAGACACGAGACGACGAGGGCAACATGCTTCGCGCGCGCGTTTGCAACACGGGCGTGCGTGTTAAAGTTGTGGCAAACGAGTGTGGAAACAAGACTACACTCCCTTCATCTCCCTCTCCCCGCCTGATGTAGTGTCAATGAAGTACATGGGGGTCATGCTAGAACCAGAAGGAACCGAGGCAGCACTTTATGAGCGTCTAGTTCTTCCTGCGGAACGAGCAGCCTGGAGATACGAGTCAGCGGGGGATGTCCATTTTTGTAACAGCTCCGTAGCAGAGACTCACCCTCAGTGAGCTTGGCCTTGCCGCCCGAGGGCTGGCAGAGGACAGTGGCGCACGAGCCGCACTGGACAACAGTCGAGGCGTGCGAGAAGACGGTGGTGATCTGGAAGCAGCCGGGGCACTTGACGTCCATGAAGAACGAGTTGGGGGCGGGCACAACCTTCTTGAGCTTGTGGGTGCGGGCCTGGGCCTCGGCGGAGGGGTTGAGGAGGTCGACAGCGAGGGTCTGGGGGGAAACAGTCAGTATTTTCGTTCTGCCTTGGGTGGCAATGGACACGGCTGGCAGGTGGGCAGGGAGAGGGGAGGCGAGGCGTGGGCAGGCAAGAGCGGGTTGTCGATATGGGCAGTCGAGGTGGTTGGCGCTGCGCAGCGACTCAAATGTTGGAGAGCCTCTGACAGCACAGTCGTCGCGCGCGGGTTGGCACACGCAGCGGAGCGCACAGTGGTGGCGACGGCGCACAGAGTGGGCACGCGCAGAGACGGATCTGCGTGCAAGAGCTCGGACGGCAGCACGCACTGCGCCTGGGGATCCGCCGCACGCGATCATCCAGCCTGGATGCTGCGGAGCTGGCATCTCCCCCTCCTCGCACACGCAAACTCCTCTCTGCCCTTCCCGGCTCCACACTCCGTCTCTGCTCGCCGCCACCGCCATCGTTGTCGCTGCGCCGTGCGTGTCGTGGGCTGGGTCGAAAAATGCGAGTATCGGTCTGGTCCATTTTGCCCATAGGAGAATTTGCCCAAAGTGTGTCCTCCCTCTGTGGTCGTCCCGTTTTTGCCAGCCAGCCGTGTGTCCTGCTTCGAGCAAAGGCTCACCATTTTGAGAAATGTGAGGGGGGGTGGATAGGTCGAAAGAGAAGAGGAAAGGGTGCTGCGGGCCTGTCTCTGTACGAGGTTTTGAAGGGTGAAGGGGTGGCGAGCTGGTCGACGTCGTGCGTGTGGTGTAGCGCACCGCCAGCGGGCACGACGGGGAACGCACCAGCCAGCGGGCAGGGTGGGCTGGGAGACCAAACCGTCACGAAATCCCGCGGCGTTAGTAAAAAGTGTGGCACTGCGGTTTCTAATGGGATTAGACGGGAGCTAAGGCGCACTTTTGTAATGCATTTGCGGCACCCACGTGAATCCCGCGTGGCAGGGCTCTATCGCCGACATTCATGTTACGTAAAGCGCTCCTCGGAATGCACCTCCCAAGTGTCATCGAACGCCATCGTGCATTCTACAGTCGTCTACAGTCCTCAATCTATATCGTTTACATCCCAACACGGAGCTTGCCATGTCGCTGGTCCGGACCTTGCAGTGCTCAAGTCGAGCATTCTCGAATGATGGCCGCTGATCGCTGGATCTGGAGCCAAGGGGGTCGGTCGGAGGTGGAGGGGGGTGGCGTTGGTGTTGTTGTTGTTTGATGCTCCGTCCGGGCAAGAGTGTGATGGCCAGAACAGTCTCGAGAGTGCGTGTGGGTCCAGAACCCCAGTTGCCCGTGTCGAGAACAGCCTCGATACTCCTCATGTCTCTCGACTGTTCTAGAGGGAGATGACGTTGCGCTGCACGCTCAGGTCGGCGGCACGGCCACCCGCCACTGCCTTCTTGTGGCTGTTGATCTGGCGCTTGCGCTCCTCGCCAAACGTCTGGGTGTGCGCCTTCTTCTCCGCCCTGCGTCCGGCACGCTCGGCCTTGACGGCAGCCTTACGCGCCTTGCGGTCCTCGGCGTTCTCGCCCTTGGGCCTGGCCACAGTGACGCGCGGGGTCTCGCGCTCGGTCTCAGAGCCAGAGTCGGATTCAGACTCGGGTTCGCGCGTGGACGCAGCAGCGGCGGCGGCGGCGGCCTCGGCACGGCGGAGAGCACGGGCCTTGGCCTCCTCGGAGCTGCGCAGGCGGATAGTACCCGGGTGGTTCTCAGTGTTGGTGTAGGTGCCTTCAAATGTCAGCAATGTTCTCGAATAACACGGTGGCGCCACACAGTGGCAACTTTTGCCACCCAACACCTTTACTCACTCAGAATAGACTCGACATCCCACTTCTCCTTCTCGGGCACAACGTCACGGATGCGGAGGGTGTCGCGCTCCTCCTTGGTTGGGACGTAGCTGCGGCCGGCAGCCTCAATCTCGAGGATACGACGGCGGTTCTCCTCGGCCTCCTCTCCAACACCCTCGACGGCGGAACGGAGGACCTGGAGCTTTTCGGGACCCGAGAGGCTGGTGCCTCCCACTGCGGGGCGGAGACGCTTGCCGACAACCTCATAGTTCTCCAAAAAGTCGTCCATGATAGACTCAAAGTCCTCGCGAGTCACCTCGGGCTGGTCGCCGGGCATAAACTTGCTGCCGGTCGAGAACATGGACACGCGCGATGCCGAGGACATGTACGAGGGAGCAATGGAGACGTCGTCGTCGTCGTCGCCGCACCACTCGTCGTCGTCGTCCTCGAGCTCGTACTCGCGCTCGATGCGGTCAAAGCGGTCGTCGAGGGTACGCAGGTTCGAGTTGCGGTAGACACTTGCCGACGACATGGACATGCCAGAAGCGTCCGAAGGTCCGCGCTTGCCGTGACGCTTCTTGCCGCCGCGCACCATCAGGTCGCCCATGTTGGACACCATGGAGCCGATGGTGTCGGCCATTTCGGAACGCTCGGCCGCCGCCTCGTCCTCGTCCCAGCCGCCGTTCGAGACTGGTGCCGCGTGGCGGCCGCCGGCTGCCTTGAACGCGCGGTAACGGTCCTCCCAGGTCTCCTCCTTGGGGGGCTCGTTGTTGTCGTCGTCGTCGTCGCCGCGTTCGGTCTTGGCGTCGTCGTCGCCGTCCTCGGGAACACCCCACTCCTCAAACTCAAACTCCTCTCCGTCCTCGTACTCTTCGAGCTCGCCCGAGCCCAGCAGCTCGCCAAACACGTCCTCGTCTCCGGCCTCGTCCACGAACGCGTCGTCCTCCAGCGCCTCGAGCACCTGTCGAAGGTGGGGGTCCATGTCGGGCTGCAGACCCTGGAGCTCGCGCGGGATCGCCTCCTTGGCCGCCTGCGCCTCGGCGTAGGTCATCTCGTACGCCGACGGCCGCACGCTCTCGGGCAGCTGGAACATGTCCTCGGCGCGCATCTTGCCCTTGCCCTTGTTGCCCTGGTTCTTCATGCCAGCAACAACACCCGAGCCGCGGGGCGCGGCAATGAGGACACTCTCAAAGCCGCCCTCGCCAACGGGCTTGAGGTGCTGCATGTAGTCGTACTTGGAGTCGTCGTAGGCGATACCGTAGCCGGCAGCCATACCCTCATTGTCGCGGACCTTGCTCTTGTCGATGGTCGCCTCGAGGTCGGACAGCGAGTAGCCTGGGGCGGGCTAGAGGTGGTCAGTAGGCGTACAGGTAGATTTCAGAAGCCATGCGCGGTGCTTCTGCAAGGGCCGTTGTCGCCATGTGTCGCTCTGGGACGCACCTTTCCCGACTCGTTGGCCCTGCCGACGGGCTTGAACACTTGCTGGCTGGCCTCGGGGTCATTGATGAGGGGGTCGCGGACGGAACGGTGCACCAGCTGGAATGTCTGGGTACCGGGCTGGCGGTAGATGGATTTCTTTGTGGGCGCCATGGCGACGTGTAGTGCAGTAGTAGGTGTGTGAGAGATGCCAGTGACACTGCCAAGTAGTCGATGTCAATGGATGGAGATGGATGGTGGCGACAGACCTCCACCTTCTGCCGCAAAATTCTTTGGCCCGACTGCCCCTGGGGTGTGTGCGCGCATCCGCCCGCCGAGCCGTTGGCCGCTCTGGGTGAGACACCCGGCTGGTGGTCCCATTAGGAACCCATTAGGGCTATTGGATTTCGCATTTCTCTTAACAACAACACCACACACATCACCACATCCTTGCTCAAAATGTCGTCCCTCTTCGGCTCCAACCCCCAGACCGCATCGGGTGAGCATCTCCTGCAGCATGTTGCGGTGCGCAATACGTGGACACTTGGTCGACACCAGATACATTGAGCTCTCGGCGGCGCGTTGGAGTCTCTCCTTCGTCACTCCTTTGCCGCCTGTCAAACTCGCAATGTCCATCGCCACCTGTGCACCCCCGCTGCCACCCGACACCAGCCTGTCATTGCATTGCGCACCGGGACAACCCGGCGATTCCCAATGAGCAGGATAGCTGACGCAACCCGCAGACATGCAGAAGCAGAAGGAGCAGCTCAAGCTCCAGGTCCAGCAGGAGGTTCGTTTGCGGGCGCTCGTCGTCTCGTTTTTATGGCGACCTTGGTCCAGCCGAGTTCACTCACTGACACTCTGCGTTTAGCTCGCTGTCGCCAGCGCCCAGCAGCTCATCAACAAGATCACCGAGAACGTGAGTCCTGGTCCTGGGCTTGGGAGGCTTCCTTGGGGGTTGGGGTTATGACTCGGGGAAGGAGGCGCATGTGCAGGATCCAGGTCGCAGCATTCGCTCGCAACGCTCTGTTGAGCGATACATGGCCTGCTGCCTCTGCGTATCTGCGTAGCTGCGTATGCGCCTCTGGCGTTGGCTCTCGCCGTTGGTGCCCTCAAGCCCTCCCCTCCGGCCGCCAGTCCTACTCTCCATGACCCCTCACTAACACTCTTGCGCAGTGCTTCGCCAAGTGCGTCACCCGCCCGTCCACCTCGCTCGGCTCGTCCGAGGAGCGCTGCCTCACCCAGTGCATGACCCTGTACATGGCCGCCTTTGACCAGACCTCCAAGTCGTACGTCGCCCGCATCTCCCGCGAGCGTTCCTCGCAGGTCCCCTCGAACGCTCTCTAAGCCGACCCGAGGTCATGGCGGGAACGAACCGGATGGGCGGACAAGAGCGTGCAATGGTCGTCACCATGTCAAGACGGGCAGCTCTGTGGAAGAGATAGTAGTAGCATCACAGCTCAACATGCATGTCGCATAGCCAAAAGAAAAGAAAAAAAAACACTGCGTTTCTATGTATGTGTGTGGGTATTTTCATCCTGCTCATGCAGGACGAAGCGAGCCGTCTCGTCGTCTCCATCCTTCTACTCGTCGTCTTCGTCATCGTCGCCCTGCTCACGGACAACCGTGTAGATCTTGCGACGGTTGCTCTCGACCGCACCCTCCTGCGCAGCCTCCTTGAACATGGCCTGGAGGAGGGCGGTCTTGGCTTGGGCCTTGGTGGCCTGCTTGCCCTCGACGGCGGCGGTGCGCGCAATCGCAGCAAACAGGGCGTCCTCGTCGTCCTCGTCGTCGGCAACGACGGGGGCGGGGACGGGGACGGGCCCACGGAGCCGCTTGGCTGGCCGCTCGACGACCTCGACGACACGCGGGCTGAGGGCGGTGATGAGCGGGGTGAACACGACGGTCATGAGGCGCGTGTGCACGGCCTGCGTGCGGGTGCGTGCCAGCAGGACGATGTGCGGGTAGACCAGATCCACGACGGGGGCCGGGGCCACGTCGCCCTCGGCAAGCACCTTGTCCAGCTCCTCGAGATACACGTCCGCCAGGTGGCTCGCGAGCGACGACGGAACGCTCTTGTCCTGCCAGCTGCGCGGGTCAGCTCCAAACCTCCTGCCTGAGTGGTAACCCACCTCATAGGACCGCTGGCGCCACCGATGATCGTGTTGACGCGCTCCACGGCGTCGCTGTCCCACTCCTCGCGGGCAAGCAGGCGGAACGTCGCGTTGACATATCGACGGATGAGCATGTAGTACTTGTCGATTCTGATCCGTCAGCATAAAACGACGACTAGGTACGGCCACGGTGGGTCCTGCTATAGGCCTCGCAAGATCCACAGCAGGTCCACCCATCCGTGGCCCAGACGTAAAGGACACGACGCCGGTGGTACCGTACACTCACCTCAGCCTGTCAATGCCGCCCCACTCGCGGACGAGCGCGGTCCAGAATCCATCCAGGAAGCCCAAGCTGGCCTCGATGCGCGCCGCGCGCCCGGTACCGGGGTCGATGCGGAGGAGGAGGTTGGCGAGGTCGGTAGCGAGCGCCTGCTGCACGAGGGGCTTGTCCGACATCCAGAAGCCTGTAGGATGTGGGTCAGTACGAGGACAAGTAGGACCAAGTTGGTTTGACAAGCCAGCAGGTGGATATGTGCTGGCTGTTGTATCTCCAGCACACCACTGCTTCCTCCTCCTTGATAAAGTCGCTGTACGCACAGTAGAACAGGCCCTTCCACAGCTTGGCCATCTCCGAGTCGCTCAAGGGCTCGTACGCGCCGCCGGCCTCGCCGGAACCGCGCGACAGGAAGGCCTCGAGGTTACGCACTGCCTGGTCACGCACGGCCTTGTCTGTGGGGAGACTGTCAGCATTTGGAACAGGGCGTGGGAGCTTTCAGCAGGACAGGACCCCTTATGGCCAGTGGAGTAGCACGAGGGCAGAGGAGGACCAGGTGTCCCCCAGCCGCCAGTACGGCTACGACAAGAACAACTGGAGACAGGTCCTCACCGCCGTTGCTGAAACATACCAGTGTGCGCGAGCTGCTTGCCGAGGGGCAGCGAAGCGGTAGCCTTGGCCTCGGCAGGTACGGCCTTGCCCTTTCCCTTGCTCTTCTTGCTCTCGACGGAAGGCATCGTTGGTGTTTGTTGTGTATGGCAGTCTTGGAACGGCCGGTTCATACAAAGAAGTCATAAACGGGAGAGGAGCAGCAACTTTTGGATACAGTCACGTGATCTTGAGTGGCGATTAGAATGTGACTCCCAGGCTATTTTGTCGCAACTTTTGTAATGGGCCCCTTCAATTTCCAAATCAAATCAAAATAAATCGACTGGCCGTGCTCCCGGGTGAACTGCTGACATCTGCATAGTGCGCTCCTGCGTTGCTTACATGACTACCTTGCTTCTTTCTCTCTCGCTTCTGATTCTGATTCGACCTCGTTTTAGCCTTGTCGATAATGTGGAAATGTGCGCTCAACTGACTCTCCCCCCTTGCCAGTCCAGCCGTTGTGCGGGTTTTACGCCTCCCGCTTCCTGCTGAGGCTCCTCATGCCCCTCCCGCGCGTCTGCGGGCTCCTCCCTCGCCTACCGCGGTCCTCCTCGTGCACAGCGTCCAACTCGGACCCGAGTGTCGGCGGGCGGCTCTCGCCCCAGCCTGGACTGCCGCGCGAGCGCGTCCCCTTGCTCGGTGTGCCCGTGACGACGGGCGAGCTGACTGCCGAGTGGTGTTGGTGGTGGTGTGGGTGCGGATGGTGGTGGTGGAGGCTCGGGACACCGCTCCCTGGTACGGGTACTTGGACGCCGTCGGCCCTGGTGCGCGAGCGTTCACGCGGCCGGCCCTCAGTGTCCACGGGGCCATGGTAGCTCGCTGGGCGAGCCACACTGGGACGCTCGTCGATCCCCAGTCCGTCGCCGGGCGCGTTCAGCGATTGCATGTGGCCGGCACTGCTTGTGCGCGGTTCTTCAGCGAAGAGGCGTGTCTTGCTGCGGCCGCGCGTAATCGAGACGTTTTCAAATTCGGCAGACAGCTGGTCACCCGTCGGCGTCAAGCGCGAAAGGTCGGCGACGTTGATAGACAGAGGCCTCCGCATACGGGGCCTGGACCTGGACCTGCTGCGCGACTCATTGAACGTGTCCTGTCCGTCATACAGACGCTCAGCAGCGAGGCGCTCGACTGCACCTTCGGGCGTGGCAAGCAGTTCCGAGGTGGAGCCAGTGTACGAGCTCGATGCGCCGCGCAAACTGCCGACAGACCCTGCGTGGTGCATTCTGCCGCGCGAGTGGTCGCGCCCGCGGATTGGAATCGGCTCCGGCAGCCCAGACGAGTCGATGGGGTGGCGAGCACGTGAGCGAGAACGGCTCTTGAGGCGGGGCTTGACCTCGCGCCAGCCAGTGACGGCGTCTGACTCGCGCACCCGGCGAATGTCCCAACGGGTCGCGAGCTCGCGGTCCATACAGCCGTGCAGGGCCTCGAGCCACTCGTGGCCTAGATGCGTGGGCTCTTCCCATTGTCCACGCAGAATCTTCATCTGCAGACGCGGGTCAAAGCTGTCGATGAACGGCAGGCGTCCAGTGAGGAGAGCATGGAGAATGATGCCCACGGCCCAGATATCCTGCTTGAGTGACGGGGCCGAAGGCGGGGCACACAGCAGCTCTGGCGGGGCATAAGGGAGCGATGCCGACGGAAAGGGCTGTGATGGGTGAGGACACACGTCGCCGGGGCCGGCCAGCGTCTCACGACGTCGAGCAGGTGAGCGACTTGGCTGACGACCTCCGCGCGCGGGGACGGTGGGCGCAGACGACATACGTGGGCGACCCACTTGGAGATGGGACGGGAGTTTCGGCTTTGGCACTGGTGGTGGTGCCATGCTGACAATCTGAGCCATGCCAAAGTCGCCAAGCTTGAGGCGGCCGTCCGTGTCGGCTATAAAGTTGTCAAGCTTGAGGTCGCCGTGCAGCATGCCTCCCGTGAATCCGTTAAACCCTTCGTGCAGAGCCGCGACGGCAATGACGACCGACGGGAACCACTTGCGAGCCGTCTTCTCGCTGCCTCCTTCACGCTGGAGGACCTCGAGTAGTGAGCCTCCTGCGAGGAAGGGCATGAAGAGAAAGGTGGCGTACGACGAGCGGTGCATGTCGAGAAGCTCGAGGAGGCTAGGGTGGTGGGGCAGGTCCTTCCAGATGCGAATCTCGTCTTCGAAACGTTCCAGACTTCCACTAGAGTCGCTCAGATCGTCGCGCTTGACAATCTTGCAGGCAATGACCTCGCCCGTGTGTACATTGGTGGCTTGGCGGACAGTGCTGAAGCCACCACGCCCAATAATCTTGCCGAGCGTGTGGTCGAGCACACGTGCACCCAGTGCGTCGGGAGCCAGCTCTTCGCGCGGGCTCGCCCCGCTAAAGAACGAGAGGAACGCCGAGGCCGGCGAGAATGCGCCAGAGCTCAGCGTACTGCTGCTCGGGGACGGCGGGCTGTCCATGAGGGCCTCGTCATCATGTCCCGGGTCGCTCATCGTCAGAGTCCGCGGGAGAGCGTGGTGTGAGAACAATGGGTGGCGTGCGGCTGCCGGGGGTGTAAAGGTGTGCGAGCTGGCCGAGAGGGCTGGGGACGCGAGGCCCTCGCCAGCAGCCGCAAAGGACGGCATGGCTCCGGTCATGACGGTGGGGCGAGGTGGGTTTCGCATGCTCACGGCGCGGCGCAGGTCGGCACCGCTGCCTGCAATGGCCGGAGATGGGTGACGGTCCACTCCGAACCCGCTCACGCCGGCTGGACGCCCGGCACCGCTGTCGCTGGCGCCGCCGCTGCCCTCGCCACCACCATTGTTGTCATTGCCGGTGGATGTCGGGGCGTCGGCGGCGCTGACGCTGAGGCTCCGCGGGTGCGGGGCCTGGGCAGTGCCGTTGAGGCGGGCGAAGAAGGATGCCGCAGGGGAGGGCGAAGGCGACTGGGACGCCTGCAGCATCCTAAGGAGCGTCAGTTTACAGACGACGGGGGAGAGAGGGTTGTGGGGGGAAATGTGGGCGCCCGCAACGAGGAAGAATGCGGGGGGGGGGGGGGGCAGATGTGAGAGGGGGGGGGGGATGAAACGCACGGACGGATGCTGCTGGCTGGGGCTGGTGAGCGAGATGCAGGTGGTGGTGCGGAAGATGGGGGGACGATGGGGGTGTAGGATGGATGCGACGAGAGCTCGAGATAGAGAGGGGGGGGGGCGTGGGAGATGGTTGCTGCAGAGAGTGTTGTGGTTGTGTTTGGTTGTGTTGGATGGATGAGATGGATTTGCTTTCTCCTTGTTCTTCCTCGTTGCCCCTTCCCCTAATGGGCTCGTTGCCCCGTTTGCCGGATAATAGCAGCCGCCGGCACACCCCGCACCGGAGAGGGCGGAGGAGAGGGGGGGGGTGGCGAATCGCATATTTGTATTATTACACGGACGGGCTGTCGGGGCCGGCCCGTCGCCCGTCGCCGCGCCGTTTCTCAGTGCCGTGTGCGCTCGGTGCGCGGGTGCGGACTTGGAAATAGCGCTCGCTTGCAAGGGAGGGGCATGCGTGGGCGGGGGGCCTGCATCGGGGGGTCATGGTCATTACGCAGACGCGGCATTGGATAGCCAAGCGTACAGCGAGGAATGCGGGGTATCCCCGTGTGTCTCCGCAAAGACACAAAAAAAAAGAGAGCGAGAACCAGGCCGGACATACGTGCTGCTCATGCATGCCGCGTCTCGACCACCACCAGGCCGCCCCCCTCAAACCACCAAGGCACAAGGAGGGGCCCATGTCTCTGGCCTCTGACAAGATCTCGTTGTCGAGGAACGACACCAGTTGTGGCACTCTGATGCAACAGCGTGTCAAACAGCCGAGTTTACACATTTACATATTCCGAGCTGAACAAACAATGTGAACACTCACAGGTGTGCAGGTGTTCAAGTGGGATACATGTTTTCTCGCCAGGCATGGGAAAGTTCAGGCTCGGGGGCTCCTCGTCCACATTGAACAAGTGTTACCTGGAGACATGGCACTAAGACATCAGAGTGTGTAGAAAACCTGTAGAAAGTAATTGCGGAACCACCAGATGGACAGCGTACAAATGAGGAGGATGGCGACCACAAAGCACCCCCATGTGCAGTCGTTGCCTAGCATGGATGGAGGGTAAGACTAACATGTAAGCAGATGTCATGGTCAGGACACTGACATGTCAACGGTCCATCGTAAAACACTGAGCCAACCGTCACAGCCAGCAAACAGCGCTGTGGCATTTTATTCGCTTTCTTTGGGAATGTATTTCCCGTCTCTCCACAATACGTCCTCCCAAAGGTATGGTGCAGCCATATGAGGTCTCTGGGTTTTGGAAACATTGTGCAACGTAAACGCAACAGTGAACGCGTCTGTTGAGCAGCAGAGTCATACCACTGTGTAATTTAGCCGACATTCTTTTTTCCTCTTTGTGACATGAACCCATGATCTGTGGCTGGTGGGTGCTTCAGCAGTGGGAACGATTCCTGAGACGGCGCATGTAAGAAGGAGCGGTCGACGTATCTGCATGGGAACTCTGGGACTCTACGAATGTGGTATGTGTTCTACGAAGGGGGTATTTGGGTATATGTTCTTGTCTTAATCCAACACGAAGGGGCGCTTAGCGTCGCCCAGTGGCGGCAGCTTGTTGATGTCGGGCTTGACGTCGGCGTGGCCTCGTGCGGCAGCCTCAAAGCCGTCGGCGTCGGGGCTCGCTTTGTGGTTGTTCCACAGCTCGCGCCACGTGCTGGCCTTGCGGTGGCAGTTGTGTTTGGCAAACTTCTTCCAGTGCTTGGTCTGGTTGAAGAGGACGGGGTCCGAGGCAGGAGGGGCACTCGCCTTCTCACTCTCAATGTACAGGAGCATGGCCCGCAGCTCTTCGACCCTGGGGTGGACAGGAATGACGGGAGCAGGGTTCGGGATGACAAAGGAGGGTCGCGGAGCGGCGATGGTTGGGCGCGGCGGAATGGCAGCGGTGCTTGTGTTTGTGCTTGATGTTGTTGCTGTGGCGGAAGTCGTTAAGGAGGGCACAGGTGCAGCGACGGTCACGGATGTGGCCAGGGCAACAGTGCTTGTCGACGAATTGGGTGGTTGCTGACGTTGGCGCTTCGCAGCAGGAGCGTCTGCGGCCGACTCGGCGGGTGTGGCAATGGAGAATGTTGTCGAGCGTTTGCGCTTCGCAACAGTTGTCGGGGCAATGGTGGTCTGTGCTGGGGTCGGGAGCGAGGCTGGCGTGGGAACAGAGACATGGGTCGTGGTCGTGGTCATGGTCGTCTTGCTAGTTGTCGACGACGAAGGAGGGAGGCTGCCGGCAGTGAACGAAGTGGAGGTGGTAGAGGTAGGCGTTGACGTGAATGGGGCTGTTGTTGTTGCTGTCGTCGTCGCCGTCGTCGTCGTCTCACCTGCCCTGCGCTTCGACTTGTTCCTGCGCCTTCTGGCATTCTTGGTGATCATCGCCTCCTCTGCACCCCCAGCTTCAGCAGCGGCCTTGGCCTGGGCTTCAGCCTCAGCCGCCGCCTGGGCTTCAACATGCCGCTGCTCAGCTGCCGCTTTCTCGGCCTTCTCAGCTTTGGCTTTGGCTTCCGCTTGAGCAGCAGCAGCAGCAGCAGCCTTAGCTGCGGCGGCTTCGTCTTCAACACGCTGCCTCTCGTCGGCAGCGTTCTTCTCAGCCTTCTTGGCCGCCGCCGCCTTCCGCTTAGCGGCAGCCTTGGCAGACGCCTCCTCAGCACGCTTCAACTGCTCTGCGGTCCTCGGCGTCGCTTCGACCGCCATCCTCCGGCGCTCCATTGCCTCCCGGAAGAGGTCCTCAAGGCCGTCCTGGACGACCGCCCTTGCAGGCGACTCGACCACGGCCTTTTGACCTGTCTTCCGGGTGGCCAGCACAGTCGCCACCGTTGCTGCCACAGCAGCGTTGGTCGTCTCCTGTGCCCGGAGACGCGCGGCATTGGCCTCCTGGACGCGAGCGGCCGCAGCCACGGCCCTGCTTTGAAATAGAGCAGCTCGCTCGGCGGCCAACCTCTCAGCAAACGCCTTCTCAGCAAGCGCCTTTTCAGCAAGCGCCTTCTCAGCAAGCGCCTTCTCAGCAAGAGCCTTCTGGGCTGCCGCTTTCACGGCAGCAGCTCTCTCAGCAGCAACCTTCTTAGCGGCAGCCTTTTCAGCGGCAGCCTTTTCAGCAGCAGCCTTTTCAGCAGCAGCCTTTTCAGCCTGAGCCTTCTGAGCTGCAGCTTTTTGAGCTGCCGCTTTCGCGGCTGCCACCTCAGCTGCCGCTTTCACGGCAGCAGCTCTCTCGGCAGCAGCCTGCTCAGCAGCAGCCTTCTCCGCGGCAGCCTTCTCAGCAGCAGCCTTCTCGGCGCTCTTGCGAGCAGCATCCCTCTTCCTCAACTCCTCCTCTTCTCTGCTCACCCGTTCCGCCTGGTGTTCCGCTTCCTCTGCCTTGCGCGCAGCGAGGGCAGCCCGCTTGTCCAGCTCTTGCTGGATCCAAGCCAGCGACGAGGCCGTTTCTTCCTGGGGCGTGACCCACCTGGGACGGGGCCACACCTTGAGGGAAGCTGCGGCACCGACGTTCTTGCGCCGGCGCCTGGTGTCGACCCTGCTCATGACGTCGCCGTAGTGGCGGAGGAACTCGCACAGCCATTGCTGTGAGCTGCGGTATGGGTTGACGGCGGCGAACGCCTCCCACTCGACCTCACTCCAGGGAATGGGATGTTGCTGGTTGGCCAAGATGGACATGGTCCCCAACTCGCCCTTGGTAACGGGGTTAGCGGGCGAGGCGACCCCGCCGAGACGTTCGAGCATCTCGAAGGCGTCGAAGAGGTCGCCGGGGGTGGGGGCAGTAGACCTTACAGCGGATGAGGGGGCGGGTTCAACGGAAGCAGTAGGCGGGGAAGACGTCTGTGGGGCGCTGGCAGCTGGAAACGTTCCAGACGACGCCTGGTCTGCTGTGGCTGCCACGGGCGCCGAAGCGAGAGAAGGTTGAGGAGGAGACTCGCACAGATCCAATACCAAGGGAGCGGGGGAGTGCACGGGGAAATCCGGTACTGGAGCAGACGGCGAGTACCTCGGAGAAGGCGGCGGGAGATCGTCCGAGGGTGGAGACGGCGCCGAGCTTGGGGGAGACGGCGAGTCACCGTCGGCCAATGACTTCTTCTTGCGCTCAACCGCCTTGAGTTGACTCAAATGGTCCAGGCTCTCACGAGTTTCCTGGCTGTCCGAAACCCATCGAGGCCGAGGGCTCACAATGTACGAGGTACCCGCAAAGTCTGTCTGCCGTTTCTTGGACTTTTGCCGAATCTCTCGCTCGAGCGAAGGACGATGGCGGAGGAAGAGGTCGAGCCAGTCCTGCGCAGCACGGTAGGGGTTGCGCTCGGTGAAGTCTATCCATGCAGCGGCGGCGTGGTCGCCGTTGTCAAGAATGTCCTCGAGTTGAGCCGCATAGTTGGCCAAGCACCTCAGCTCTGTTTCCGTTGCCTTGTGGTCGGGGACAGGAGCGACGACAGGTCTGGCGGACGAGCTGGACGCGCGGGGCAGGCTACCACTCGACTTGGGCTGCGCACTGGGGGGGGCCTTGGTCTTTGGAACAGTGTACCTTTCCTTGCGGTAAGGGCCTCCCCGCTTGATCCACCACTTGAAGTGTTCGGCCCACTCTTGATGGGAGACTTGTGGATGCTTTTGGCCGTCAATACGTTGAATTTTCGGGGAATATTGCACAATTACTCACGCTCTGGAACATGGTGCGGACAGTTTCATTTGGATCGAGCTGCACATCCGTGAAAACCTTCCTAAATGTCTTGATACGCAAGCAGAGAGGAACGACGTCGACAGGAAGGGCGGCACCGTCGGCATGGGTCCAGTCGTTGTGTTCGAGGTCGGCAAACTTGCCGGCTCGAGAAAGCCAGGACCGGAAGTGTCGGAGCCAGGTGCTGGACGAGTGGTGTCCGCAACGGAAGTGGAGATAGCGGCCAACAGAGATATCCCACTTGCCGCGGGGAACAACGCGACAGATGAGAGGGAACTCGGCGCGGAAAAGGTCAACTTCGTCCTCTGTGCTCCACTTGAAACCGTATTGGCCAAAGTCGTTCTTGCTGGACATGTCAAACGGCGAATCAATGTACGAGGGGGTTGGGAGAGCCGAGCCGGAGGCAGGAGAAGGGGCGACATCCAAGTCCGAAGCAAGCGCCACTGCGTCCGATGTCGCTGTGCCAACAGGAGGCGGCGGTGCAGCGGATGAGGGCTCTGGAAGGGCAAGGTCGGCTGACGCGTTGGAAGATGACAGCTCCAGGGAGTCTGCGGGCGGGGCCAGCGTGGATGAGGGACAGACCATGTGCACGTCGCGGGAACAGCAGGTCGCTTGTGTGGAAGCTACAGAGACTCCGGTGGCAATGGGTCGGACCTTGTCTGGGTTGGGGGCATAGCGTGTCGCGTCGATCAACCTGCGCAAGGCGAAACATCTCGATAGCCACACAGTCGACACAATCCACGTGTCTGGATTAGGGAATTGGTTGACCCAGGCAGCCCAACGTGGCTGGCTATAGTCCTCGATGACGACATGGGTAGCCTCCAAAGGACACAGCACCACTTGGCCTCCATGAGCCTCAACCTGGTTGGCAAAGCCAAGGCGCATAGCCTCATGAGAATGGAAGGGATCAATCCAGACCTTCTTTCCCTCGAAGAATAGGTCGGCGGTGATGACAGACCGGGAAGGATGGATTCGGGATTGCAGGCGTCTAATAGACCCTCCTGCCGGAACCCAGTCGGAGTCTGCGGCGGCGTCGGACTCAGAGGACTCGGACTCGGACTCGGACTCAGACTCGGACTCGCTGTCACTGTCACTGTCGCTCTCACTCTCACTTTCGGACTCGGGGTCGGAGTCAGGGTTGCCGTCCTCGTCGGAGTCGTTGTCCTCCCCGAGGTCGGTCTCAGACACATGAGACACATTTGGGCTTCTATCAGAGTCATAGGACCCACATGTGTCGGTACCGGACGCCTGCGAATCATAGTCGACGTTGGCGGCACCCGCGGGCCGGGGGTTGGTGCTGGGTCGAGGGGGGACCTCACGCAGGGTCGCCTTTCTCTTTGTATGTGTGACATGTGGGCCGCGCAATGGGGCATTGTCCGCCTCATCGTCGTCGTCGCTGCCGCTTGAGTCGCTCCGTGGACGAGTGTTGGGCAGTCGCCGCGTGGCAGGGCCAGGGCGAATAGTGTGGCTTGCTGTGCCGTCCTTCTCGGTTGCCGACTTGTTTCTCACATCCACACGGGAATGGAGGACTGGTTCCAAGAGGTTGACCTCTCTGTGGGACTTGTCCGGAGACGGCGATGTACCACGAGGGGGGAGGGCGTTCAAACCACGAGGCCGTCCACGTCTAGGAGGTGACCAGTGATCGAGACGGCGAGCTGCTGGCCGCTCAGGCGACCAGTGGTCGGTACGGTACACGTTGGTCGAAAGAGAGCCAGAGCCACCTTGGGAGGAATTGGCGGCAGCTGGACGACGGTCGCGGTTGGCCCTGGAACCAGCTCCAGTTCCGGTCGACGGTTGGACATGCCTCCCTGTAAAGTGTTAGATGCTGGCATTCGGAAAAAGTAGTTGTCTCACGACGCACCTGGTGTGAAGAGCTCGTCCTTGGGAATGTCATGAATGGAACGCAGCGGAGTCTGCTCCAAAGGAAGCGCAGGAAGAACAGTGCGATGTGTGTGTGGTGCCGCCACATCGGGATGTTCAGTCGATGGAGACTGGGGATTATCCGAGGGTGGCGACGTCTGATCCCGGTTGCTAGTAACTCCCACTGCTTCTTCTTCCTCCTGACGCTGGCATTGCAGCTCCAACTTGACTCGAGGCTCCAATGGCGAGGAAAGAAGACCCTCGTCCACTTCGTCGTCATCCATGAAAGTCAAGTCGATGATGTTTGGAGACGGTGATGGCTCTGCGACCGTCGAACGAGTCGGCGTAACGGGCGCCGCAGATGACGAAACGCAGCCGGAACCAGTGGCAGCGACGTTGTTCTCTGGGAGAAGTGGGGGCGTGGACTCGTCTACGGCGGGCACCCTGAAACCAGTTGCGGCGACGTTGGTCTCCTGGAGAGGTGTCGGCATGGACTCGTCTACGGCCGGCACGCTGGTACCGATGGGACGAGCCGTGGCAGTGGGACGAGCTGTGGCAGTGGGAGCCTCCGACGGGCCATCATGCGCTTCCACCAGTTCCTTCTTGACCACAACCTTCGCTGCAGCAGCCTTCTTCTTGGAACCCTTCCTCTTGGCAATAACATTGACGTCTGCGTCGTCCTCCAGCTCGTCAACCTCTGGCTCTGGCGCCACTGGCGTTGGGTCCCGAACGTGGCTACGCTCTTGGGAAGCGGCTGCCTGGTCGGCCGTGCGCCAAGTCGGTGGTCCCGTCCTCGCCGGAGCCTGGTGTTGCTGCTCAGGCCTCGTTATAGGCGGTGAAGGGGCAAGTGGGACAGAAGGTCCGACTGCAGGACGGACATCAGGTGGGACAGCTGCACGGGCCACTGGGGGGGCAGCAGGGCGGGCAGCAGGGCGGGCAGCACGTAGACTGGAAGGCAGGGAAACAAGTCGGCGCTCAAGCGGGAGAAGTCGCGCACGTCGGGCAGCAGCTGGGGTAATATGCCGAGAGTTGAGTTGCAGGCCAGACGGTGTATGTCGGAATGATGCATCGTCGAAGCGCTGGGGGTCCAGCCAAGGTACTGGCCAGGCAGCCGCGTATCGAGGGTCGGTGAGAGATCGGATGGCGTGCTCTCTGGCCAACGCTTGAGAGATGGCGCCTGGCCGATTCTCTGGTGGACTCGCTAGATCACCACAGCATCCGACGAGGTGCCGGTGACGATAACTCATGCGCGGTGCTTCGTGATCAACATCGGAGCAGATGCTGACCGCTGATAAGTCACCGTCTATCGTGCGAGTATGCGAAGTACATACATTGAACTTAGATGATGTTGGTAAGCCCAACGGCTATCGAACTGTGTCTCACAGTCAAGACATCTAAGGGTAGAGGGGTCCGCCCCATGCTCGAAGGGAACGCCAGGCGCACGATTCCAAATGGCTAAGAGCTGCTTATCCTTTGGCGGTCTGGAAGCTGTCAGTCTATGCAACTGGGAACAATAAAACTCACGGCCCCATACGGAGGTTGTCCCACCCATACGTATGGCCCTGTTGTGCTTGTCAGCATTTGAACAAGGCAGTAGTTCAAGGCAGAAAATAAGGAAGACGGTAAACGGTCGAAATGGCAAAGTCAGGGTGGCACGCGCGTCTCAACAAACTCACCATGAAGCGGCCGGTATCACAGCAACTCTGTATCCAGCGGGCGTGCAAAAGCACTTTCGACCACCAACCTTGGGGGCCGGTCCTACCAATGATGTAGTCGTCTTTACGCTTCTCCCGTTGCAGGTAATTTAGCCACGCGGGGTGGGAATACAGTTCGGCGAGTGGGTGCACAAACCAAAGCTTGGCGTCTACATCCGGCTTGGGGATTATGATCAGGTTGCAGTTTTCCTGATGGGGGCTCATGGCGAGGCGGCCGCCATTTCGCTGTTCGTCAGCCAAGGTTCATTGCCAGACTTTTCGCCACATACCAGCCATAGACGAGCCAAACACGCCGAGTCTTCTACCTCCCTGTCTATGTAGATCAACAAACGCCTGCCAGTAACGTGGTCGACAAAGATCTCTTGGCCGTCATGCTGGCTGCCACCTCGAATAAGGAGATCCGCGCGGTTTAATTCGAATCCCACCTGCGGAAACAGTTGTGGCGGTTGTGGCGTTGGTCCGGACGCCATTTGCGAGCGAGTTGTGCAGTGAAGGCAGTAGTAGCGAAGAGTAGGAGTAACGTAGAAGTAACGAAGATGCGAGCGTGATGGAAGGGTGTTTGGGATAGGGGGAGGGAGAAGGGAAGGGGGGGGGGGGAGACAGGTTAAAAACTATCCCACATGTGGCCGCTTTACATTCTCCCACCTGCAGGACTGGCGAGCAGGACCGGCCATTAGGTTGCTCCCTCGACACAACGCATACCCGATGCGATTCTCTGTACAGTTACTGGCCCAAGCGTCAGGACCAAGGGGGCTACCTGGCCACCGGCAGCACATTGAACCAGTCGCCCAGCCTGTTTGCTGTAATGTGACTGGATGAACGAGGAGCACAGCGTGAACGATGCGAAAAAAAGTCAGCCACGATTGCGCAAAACGTCCTCTCGCACCAAAGAGGCGTCGCAACAGTCCTAAATACAGGAGTTAAACGGACCGCGCAGGCGGGCGAGGCTCAGTGGTGCGAGCGAGTAGGAGCTCGTATAGCAGCGGCACTAAATGGGGTAAGCGAACCGCGAGGTTCTTTGTTCGCGCGTTTCCTTGTTCGGTGGGGTTCATGATATCCATCCAGTGCTATGCAATACACGAGCCGTTCTCTTCTAGCAGCAGGCACACGGCGCACCAGGCGACCACCCAGTGTCACCATGCTCCCACTTCCAAGTCTCGTCGCCTTGTCCTCAATCTCCATCTCCATCTTGATCTTGATCTTCTCTGTCCCAGACGTTGTCGTACAATTAGTTCTGCACAGGTCGTCAGCTCGGTTACTCCACTTGTCCTGTTCCATCATGATACTCGCGTACTGTGCGTACAGGGCCGTACTGGAGAACTTGGTGCCCTGGCGGATAACCTTCTCGACGGCATCGAGGAAGTCGCGCTCGGTGGCCACCTTGCGACGCGCACGGATGGCAAACATGCCCGCCTCGGTGGCGACCGACTTGAGTTCGGCACCGGTGGCGTTGGGGCAGAGACGGGCAATGAGGTCGTAACGGATATCGCGCTCGACGCTCATGCTCTTGCCGTGAATGCGGAGAATGTGTGCGCGGCCCTCAACGTCGGGCAGCGAGAACTCGACCTTGCGGTCCAGTCGTCCGGGACGGAGAAGAGCAGGGTCCAGAGTGTCGGGACGGTTAGTGGCCATGATGACCTTGATGTTACCGCGGGCGTCGAAACCATCCAGCTGGTTGATGAGCTCGAGCATGGTACGCTGCACCTCGTTGTCACCGCCGGCACCGTCGTCGAAACGCGCGCCACCAATCGCGTCCACTTCGTCAAAGAAGATGATGCACGCCTTCTTGCTGCGCGCCATCTCGAACAACTCGCGAACCATACGCGCACCCTCGCCAATGTACTTTTGCACGAGCTCGGAACCAATGACACGGATAAAGGTCGAGTCTGTCCTGTTGGCGACGGCACGTGCACAGAGGGTCTTGCCGGTACCGGGAGGACCGTAGAGAAGCACACCCTTGGGAGGCTCAATACCAAGGTTGGCAAAGCGCTCGGGCTACCACTGTCAGCTGAATGTCACAGTCGCTCCGAACCGGGCTGACTCACTTCCAAGAGAGGCAGCTCCACAACCTCGCGCAGCTTCTCGATCTGCTCCTTGCAGCCACCCACGTCCGCGTACGTGACCGACGGACGCTCCTCGACCTGCATCATGGTGACCGACGGGTCAATCTTGGGCGGCAG
This sequence comes from Apiotrichum porosum, assembly GCF_003942205.1. Classification (NCBI taxonomy): domain Eukaryota; kingdom Fungi; phylum Basidiomycota; class Tremellomycetes; order Trichosporonales; family Trichosporonaceae; genus Apiotrichum; species Apiotrichum porosum. The sequence continues at coordinate 76,647 of NW_021167129.1, read as the reverse complement.
GGGGATGAGGATCTTGTAGTTTGTCCGGTCGACACTGTTTGGTTAGCCTCCATCAACCGAACCATGAACCCACCCAACACGCATGCCTTCCTCAACATCGGTAGGCGAGACACGGTCGCCAAGACCAACAACAAACTTGGCAACCTGCTTGATGGAAATGACATAGCGGTCACCGTCGGGGTTACCGGCACCGGCACCGTCCTGGGGGTTGAGCGGCTGGTCCTCGGCTTGAGGGTTGGCTGTGATGTCAGTGGACAGCTCAAGGGGTCCGGCGTAGACCTGTTCAACTCACCAGCACGGATGATAGTCTGGCAGCGGGCAACCTGCAGAGGGTGCTCGCCCTGGCGCTGCTTGTCGGCCATGGTGTCCCAGAGGTTGGCGGGAGCGAGACCAGTGTCCGACTCCTTGACGCCCATCTTCTCGTCGACGCGCTTCTGAATGTCCTTGATCTCACCCTCAATCTTCTTCAGCGACAGAGAGTAAGGTCCTTGGCCCTGTCATGGGTGTCAGTCTACCATTCGCCACCTGCTTTAGGCCCTCGTAGTTGTCATGACGCACGTAGGTCTTGAGGATCTGAATGTCCGACTCATCGAGGGCTGGAAGGCAACAGTCAGCAACAATATCGGGCAACAACAAGGCAGGCGGCAAGGACGCACCAACAATCTTCTCCTCCTTCTCGTCCGTGGCCTTGCGCTCGTCTGTTGTCAAGTGTCAGTACACGGTGCAGGCCAGGAGAGCATGGTTGCGCGTGCAGAACGTACACTTCTCCCAGTCCCTGTTTGTTCATGTCAGCGGTGTGTCCTTGCAACGCGCGTCGACGCGCGCGTCTTGAGAGCACGCTCGTCAGCTGCTGTACTCACTCCTTGGGGGCCATGTTGGGTGGGGCGGTGCGATGCCTGTGTCTAGGGTGTTCTTAAGAGGTCTATAGGGTGTTTCTGTGTAGCGTCTTGATGAGCGCTGTTGGTGGTGGTGGAGGACGGATACGGGAAAGGGGTGTGGATAATGGTCCTGTGTCTCTGTCTTGGAATGAGCGAGAGCGTCACTGGCAAGCAAGCACGCATACGACATCGCCGTCGACGGGAGTATTTGGAAGCCACGTGGTAACCATATGGCACCATGTTACGTAACATGGACGTTTTTACGTTACGTAAAACCGCTTGGGTGCCACACTCGGCGTTTCGCGAACCAAACTGGTGTTCGCTGTCGCCGCCCAGGCAGCGGCCCTCCTGGCCCACCGTACGCGGGCGGTCCGCCTGCCCAGCCCGGCGCCTGGCGCGCCCTGTGCGGTGGGTGGCCGGCCCTACAGTGGGAGGGGACTCTGGCTGCTCGCTCGCCAGTGTGTGCGTGCGATTGTCGTTCAAGTTGACGAAACCTCTTCTCTTGTACGACCACCCGGAAAACACTCGTCAAAATGGCCAAGTCCAAGAACCACACCGCGTGAGTAGACAGGCAACCAACCTGCACACAAGGAGCTACCGTGCTGACTGTCATTCTAGCCACAACCAGAACAAGAAGGGTGAGCGTCAAAATCCAATCTCCACCGGCGGCGAAGGATTGAAGGAAGAGGGGGATTGAGGGATGGGGAGCGAGGAAGTTTTGGCAGTGGGCGGGGAAGGGACGACAGCGAGCAGACGTGTGTCTGTTGGCAGGGGCGTGCGTGCTCGCCATGCTGTCTCCCCTTTCCTGGCCTGCCAGAACTTTCGCCTGTGCTCCCATCTGGCCAAACCGCGAATTTGGCCAGACCGCGGTTTAGGATTTTTGGACGACGACGACGACGAAGGAAGCGTCCCATGACCATACTTCACGACCAAGCACAAGTGCTAACGTCCAGCCCACCGCAACGGTATCACCCGTGTGCAGACCCAGCGTTACAAGTCGCTCAAGGGTGTCGACCCCAAGGTGCGTACAACAGCCTTGCCGAGCTGTGGATGGACCCATGAGCTGACATGTCTTCCTCATTCCCGCAAACCTCGAAACCCGTTCTTTCCACCTCGTCATTCATTCTCCTCCTCGTTCCCTCGTTCCCTCCTTTCCCACAACAGTTCCGCCGCAACGCCAAGTTCGCTGCCCAGGGCACCCAGAAGGCCGTCGCCGCTGCCAAGAAGGCCGCTGCTTCTGCTTAAATTAGCGTCCATGCGCGGCGCACTCTAGGCGTTTCCTGAGGGAGACCGTTACCGGTAGAGCACTGGTTGTCCCCTTAGGGCGCGGTGTACCATCATTCATGTGGGATGAGAGCATTGGCCAGAAATACTTTCAGCAGGGTTGCACGGAGCAAGAGGAGCACGGAGCAGATCAGAAATGTCGCGCGAGAGATCAACTGACCCATGAACTTCATTCCGTGGCTACATTCGTCTGTGCTATGATGAGGAGTGACTCGAGAGAGAGGGAAATAGAGAGAGGGACGAATAGACTACATCTTTCACGACTAGGCCTTGGGGTTGGCGACAGCGTCGCCGTCGGCAGGCTTGACCTCCTTGCCAGCATCCACATCCGCCATGATCTTGTTACGCACACGGGCGTATCCGCGCCAGTACCGCATCCACTCTTCGCCGCGGCCCACACCATCCTCTTCATCCTTCTTGGTGTTGGTGGTTCCGCTCTCGGCCGCCGCGAGGGTCATGGCGCGCTCGTAGCACTCGCCCGAGTGTTCCAGGCGGTGCACGCGGTCCTGTTCGCTCTCCTTGGACCCGCCGCCGCGCTCAAGGAAGACGGCGTGCGTGTAGTATGCTTCGGCCGCAGTCAGGAGCGTATCGCGCACAAGGCGGTTGGCGGGCTGCTCGAGGGGAGTCCCGCGCGGCGAAGTGTAGGCCGTTGGGAGGATGGGCGTGAGCTGAGCGAGGACAGCCTCGGACCGGTCCGTAGAGTTGCCCGTGAGGTCGATGGGCTTGACGCCCTTCTCCTTGCGAGCATAGGCCACGCTGGCGCGGTGCAGGTTAAGGAGAGCGGCGCGCGACTCGAGCCATGTCTCCTGCAGAGAGGCCGGGCCAGTGGACGAGGCCGGGACGGCGAGGCGGGCAGACACGGGGAGCAGGGAGATGGCGAGGGACTGAACCGCAGCAGCCGCATCGAGCGAGCCGCCCTGCGCGTCAGCCGCCGAGGCCGAGATGAGCAGCGCAAGCGCGGCACGGAGGACGGGCGGGGCGAGCTTGGGGTCAGAGGCCAGGGGAGGCACAGCGGCAGTCTCCTTGAGTGACGCAGGCTCGGCAGGCGGCGCGGGGCTGGACTTGTTGCCCCAGCTCCACCAGCTGCTGCTACCGCCGTTCGAGGAAGACGAAGAGACAGCCTTGCTGGCCTTGATAGCAGGCAGGTCGATGTGAGCACGCTGCAGACCCCAAGCCCACCACTCCTGGGCCTCGGCGCCATCGCCAGAGCGAGCCGCAAGGTCACCAATCTTGTGCGCTAGACGCATGGTACGTGCGGTGGGAACGGGACCGGGGCGAAGGGGGTCGGCATGGATCACACGCTCATACAGCTCCTTCGCGTGCTCGAGAGTTTCCGGGGTGTTGAGGCGCTCGAGGACACCGGCCTTGAGGAGCAAAAGGTCGATGGCAGTCGGGTCAACGCCGTCGTTGGGCTGGTCAGCGCTGAAGGCCATGACCTCTGGTGGGCCCGCAGCGCGCGCACGGTCAAGCTCGGGTGGGAAGACAAACCCGCGCTTCTCAGCAGCGGTAATGGTCGCGTCGATAAACTCTTCGGCGAGCTCGTAGCCACGGTCCGTACGGCGGACACCGCCGCCACCGATCATACCGCGCCGGCTGCCAAAGCTGGGGTGAAGAGAGTGATGGCTGCCAATGGTGCTCGTGTCGCCCGAACCCCACTCCCAGAACAGGTATGCGCCGCGGAGCGCATGGCGCGCCTTGAAGCCAAGACGTGGGTCGGTGCCGCCGCTGAACCCGCCCGTCCATGCCTGGTTCTCATCGGCCCAGGCAAACGTGTCGTCGTCATGGGACCGGGTGGGAGCCGCGAGCTGCACGTGCTCGACGTACTGGTGCATGCCCTCGTACGCTGTGAGAGCTGTAGCACCGAGACCAATGACACCATACGCGACATAGCGGAGTGTGCGTCCAACATAGTGGACCGTGTAGCTGAGCGGAGCCGAGTAGTTTTCGCGGGGCATGTTGGAGGGCATGGGAGCCGTGGCCCGAGGGGTCTGCGTGGGGACCGAGCTCATACCGCGAGCAGGCTGCACGGTGGACTTCAGTCTCAGCCGTGAGGGGCCCGCGAGGGGGCGAGAGATGGGCCGCATGGCGAGCGACATGGTGTAGGACGGTTGAAAGGAGTGGAAGAACGTCACCGACCGGCGTTGTTCCTCGAGATTGTTCGGCAGAAATCGACCTCCACCGGCGGCGACCGCGGCGCAGAGGCCAATGGCAGGTGACGGAGTGTATTTGTGGCAGATGAGATTGTGCTGTCTAGGCAGTCGTCGTCGTCGTCCTCGTCGATGCTGCTTAGGCGGTGAACAAGCGTTCGCAGTAGAAGCAGAGCGACCGGCCCAACTCTTTGTAGGGCGCAATGGTGCCGTCTTCCTCGGTAGTGTAGGTTACGTTGCAGAGCACTTTTGTTGCCATCAGTGTGCTCTTGTGAGGGAAACCCCATGTCTGCTCACGTCCTTTGTTGTCTCCATTCTCGTCTCCCGGGCACACCTGCTGTTGTTTGACTTTGGGCTTGATCTGCTTCTTTGGGAGGGGCCTGCTTGAAAAGAGAGGCTTCGGGGGAGGGTTGGAGGTGCGTTTGGCCGCAGCCGACGACGCGTTGGAGGACTTGGACTTGGCCTTCTTTGTGGTGGATTTGGGCGTTCCCTTTTCCTTCCTGGTCATTGAAGTGAGTGAGGTAGGGGTGGATGGATGGGTGGCGTGGATGGGATTTGGTGTTGTGGATGGGAAAAGGACGAGGGCGTGCATGAGTTGACCGTGATGATGGAAAATCGATGCAAGTCGTGTCAACCGCTCACACACACACACACACACACACGGACCCATCTGCTCTGATGATCGGACAGTCAAACATTTGTCGTCTGAGCGTCCAACTGCAACAACGTACAGCGCATCCTCTCATCACAACTGATGCTTCTTCCCTAGCATTTGCATCGGCCGTCCCGGTTACCAGACGTCATGACAACCCCCCACCTTTGGATGTGGATTGCACTGGAACTGTGCCCACATACATATATTTCAAGCCTACCTCCTCTTCAGAACGACAAGATCGACAGCAGCAAGACAACTGCACAGGACACAAGTGCAGCGTCTGAAATACCGGCACGGGCCACAGCGTCCCCGGCCTTGGACCCAGTGGAGGTCGAAGACGCAGTCGACGTCGCCGCCTTTGAGCCCGTCGCTGAACTGCCGCTGCCAGTGGCACTCGCAGTGCTTCCATTGCCACTGCCAGCAGACGTGTTTGCGTTCATCGTGGCCTGGGCAAGAGGCTCGCTGGTGACCGTGCTTGTGGCAGCGCTGATAAAGCTCTGCATGTCCGCCGAGCTGTTGTAGCCCCTGGGACACAGGTGAGCATGCATACATGCAACGCAATGACCGACTCACGTAATTTGGTTGATCTGGAGCTGGCCTGACCCACCACTGGTGTAAAGCCAGCCTACAATGCAATGCGTGAAGGGACCGACGACGACGAGGGAAACGTGTAGGCGTACGTCACATTGCATCCGTTGTAAGTGCCCAAGGAGACAAGGTCGTCGTGCTTGTATGTGGCCGCCTCGTTGCCGTTGTAAATAATGACGCTGCCGCCAGCGTCGAGCGTAATGGACATGGTATAACCAGCGATGCCGTCTGTGGCGGGTCAGTTATTGCACTGTCGCCCGATAGCAATGCTCAATACTCAATGGCCCACACACTCACCACCAAACGACACCGTTCCGTTACCGTCCGAGGACAGATTCATGGCATCCTGCGAACACGCGCTCGTCGCCGGGGTCCAGTCACCGCCCCAATAGACGTACGCGGATGATGTGCTCAGGTTGACGGGGACAATCGTCTCGCCTGGCTTTGGCTTCACGACGATGATTGGGGTACCCGCACCACCTCCGCCAGCGGCTGCCTGGCCTTGGACGAGGGCCACAAACGTGGCAAGGGCGAGAATTAGAAAGAGCATGTGTGTCGCTGTATGTGAGCCGCGATGGCTACAGCCTGATACATAGTTGATATATATACACTCAGTAAGGGCTATCGACAACACCGCCAATGCACCATGTGCTTCCAGTCCACCTGACACGCCCAACAGCACCGCCCTTGTCGGTTTGACAGCTCCCAGTCCGCCGACCTGTGGGGTTTGGGATGAGGTGACGTTAGGAGGGCTGCCGATACCCGCAAGAAAGACGGCTCCATCCTTCCCTGGCGCCCTGGGTTTGATAGCACGACTCTTTGGCCTTGTGCGGCACCCAGAAAAAGCAACCCCAAGGAGTCCGATTTAGCACACGGTCGCGTCGTTGATCAGTGATCAGTGGTCCAGTGATCCAGTGACCACCTCCGCGACCCACAGGTGTCTGGCGACGTCAGAAACGGGTGGTGGTGCCTGTACCGCTCCCGGCAGGCCCGGCACACTGTTGCTCATAAGCTGCCAAGCTTTGTCTAAAGGCTGAAACTGGGTGTGGAGTCTGCTGGCCTGCTTGTATCTCACTCCCCCAGCTCCATGCTCCAACCTCATTCCCAAAGGTGACATCCCTGAAAAGTGTGCATCAGTGATCTGTTAGTTGCCCACTCGGGCGAGTTTGCACACCGCCACGGGATCGGCACTGCCACACCCAAACTCAAACTGCGTCAAGCATGCCGCAAACAAAGGGTTAGAAGGCTGTCAAGAACGACGACGACGCCTTTTGGAGACTCGTTGCGAGCGCGGCGAGCGCGGTCACTGATCCTGGCTGGTCACGAGTCCATTGTGACAACGCGGGTGAGCGTTGGGCTCGAAGCGGTTTCTTGGCAGGACCGGTCTGTTACGCATATAGCCCCGTGAAGAATGGTCAACATTGCCAAGAACCATAAGAGGGCGGCCCCAAAGGACCGACTGACAGGTTCGTTTGCCTGTTCGATGGCGGGGACGCTCGAGGGTGACACTCTTTCTGGACATGGGCGGATCCCACACGTCTCTTTCATTCTTGTATGTATCTGCGCCGACAGCCGACAGCCATCCTCGGGTTACACATGTCTTCACATCATTACCGCTCACCCTCACCCACTACCCAACGAGAACGATGACTCCGATGTCCTTGAGGCTAATCAAAACGTGACCACTCCTATGCACATCACCGCCTGGGACTAGAAAGCCGACACAAAGAGGACAGCGGCACATGCGACGACGGCCGCGCTCCGGACGTTGATGCCGGCACGAAGCACGGCACCGCTAGCCTGGCTGGTCGCCGACGTCTTGGCCGCCGACGTCGAGGTGGCAGATGACCCCGATGTGGCAGATGACCAGGCAGAGGACGAGGAATCTTCACTCTGTGCGGCGTTGAGGTAGCTCTGCATGTCGGCCACGTTCTTGAACGCGCTGGCATTGTCAGGACCAGGTTCACCACACCGAAAGACGCAAGGTCCACTTACACGACTGCGTTGACCTGCATTGCGCTTGACTGGTCCGTGCTGCTTGCCATCCCAATGTCGAGGGTGCAGACGTGGTCCTGGGTGTTCTCAAAGGCGTACGCATAGGTAATGTTGCAGTTTTGGTACGTGCCCAGCGGCGTCTTGAGGTTGCCCCATCCGTACGTGTAGTCCTCGCCGTCAATGTTGAACTTGACGCTGGCACCTTTGGGAACAGAAAGGGACATGACGTATCCCGCAACATCGGCTGTGGTTCCTGTTAGAACGCGAGCGGATACTGACGTTTGACACTCTTGAGGGAAACTCACGACTACACTTCATCGACATGCTGACGTTTGAGGTGGCGACCCTTGCGTCTGACGCACATGATCCTGTTGTCGTCTGCCAGTTGCCTTGCCAATCGACGTACGAGTTCAAGTCGGCCGCAATGATCGAACTGCTGCCCATGGTGATGGGTGGGATACTCGACGATGGCGCGTTTCCAGTACCGGTAGCCTCAGCAGCTTGCGTCGTGGGGGTCGTTGTTCCAGTGTCGGTGGCGGTGGTGCTTGTGGCGTTGTTATCCGTGGATGTGTCTGTGCGAGGCTTAGTCTCGGACGTCACTGACCTGTGCACTTACTCGCACAGCATCCGTCGCTGCAACAGGAGAATCCGTCAAGACAGGAAGTGGCGCCGGCTGAAGACAGTTAGTACTATGCGGCAACTCGAACGAGATGAGATATCTCACCACAACACGTTCCGCCATACACAACACAGGTGTTGGGGTTGTCGGGACAGGCTATTGAGCCAGCTTGACAACCGCTCGGCGCAGCGCATGTCTCGCCAGTGGGGCAACACCCGTTTACGCCGTTCTTAGTGTAGCAGTATGTTCTTGAACTGCGTCAGCTGCGCCACTTTTCTGCTTCCAGTCAGGATACAGGAGGATGCTCACCCAGCAGAACAAAAGCTGCCACCACCGTCTGTTGGCGAGTGTTAGCCACAATCACAGCAGGAGGATGCCCGACTCACCACAGCACACTGAGCCGTCTGGTGCACAAGAAGAGGAGCTGTTACACGCGGTGAAGCCTGTGGGGCATGCCAATGCCGCACGCTTTGACACGGGTCCCATGACATGGGCAAGTGGCGAACGCTGGACAAAGCCCCAGTCCATCGGCATAAAACGTCCGACAATGACCTTGGGGACGGTGAGGGTGGGCGAGTTGGCAGCCGCCACTCCTTCGATGGCCAAGGCTGCCACTAGAGCGAGGTTGAGGAAGATCATATGGCCAAGTTGGTGGTGTCTGATAGAGAGTTGTTCGAGCGAAGGTGGGCCCAGCAGGCTCGAGACCCCCATGATAGATATACATATTCCCACCCCACCACTGAAAGGACTGCTACCAGGTGCCACCTTGCTTGAGTGGCCTTTGGGAAGCTGGCGCGGGCGCCAACCGAGAACCCCCACCCAAACTGCACAGCACCCATTGGCCAGATGAAGAGTGCGATGGACAAGCCCAGGCATTGGATCTGGCTCCTCTTGACTCTCATCGTCTCGGTTCACCCTACAGCCGTCCCCGCGTCCGCGGAATGCGGTGGGCAACGGACTGTGGATGACAGAGGGCGGACACCGCCCAGCACGAAAAGCGCTGCCCAGTGATCCAGTGAGCTATCACTCACCCGCTCTGCGATCACCTGCCTGTGCAAAATAGGGATGCAGGGCCAGTCTCCGGATCCCCGGCGCGGGCGAGTGGAACAGACAGGAGATCCAGAAGAATGGGGGGTCTGGGCCGCGCAGCCGGCCAGTGCCACATTTTGAGCGACAAGGCGAAGGGCACAAGGGCTTGGCGGCCCACATCCGGACACAACAGCGACAGTGGACGGAACAAATGGGTCGGTGGCTTGAACATTACTTTCGGTCCCTCACCTTCCCGCGCTCTCTCGCACGTTCTCGCTCGTTGGGCTCCTGTTGCTCGGCACCTGTCCTTCCCAAGCCGCAAGCCGCAAGTCGCAAGCCGCCATTCTCGTTAACATTTGGGACATTTGGCTGAATAGCAGGAGATCTGGTGGAGCCGGCCGGCCGGCGGGTTGTCCCAGACGCGGACAGAGACATGCTCTCTCCTGTGGCCTGTGGCCTTGTCTCTGACACACCCACAGGGTGTACGGCATGCCGCTGCGGATAACCCACCGAGCAGTAGGTTGGTAGAGATAGGAACGTCTGAAATTGAGATCTCGGAAGGGAATAATCATGCTGTCAGGAGACGCACATGGAAAAGCGGACAAGCTGGGAAATTAAGAGTGGGCCCAGTGGCCAGTGACAAGAATCCGGCTTCTGCGGCGGTTTCGTTGTCTTTTGTCTGTGGGTCAGCAGATCAGCAGACTGAGGCCGCCGAGGAATGGACTCATTCCAGGCCCACAGGAGAAAGCAGAAGAGATCGACAGTGTACAGCACACGACTGGCTGCAACAGACCCAGGATCTGCCGTGCCAAGACTGACGCTATCATATATTTACGGAATCCAGAACGATGCTGGTGCGCTGCCTGCTCCGGGTTTGACGGACATGCCAACAGCGGTGATGGGACGGGCTGTACTTGTGGCGGCACAGCTGGCTCAATAATGGCTCGCCGCTCGCACTGCATAAATGTATGGGTATGCCAAGCCATTTGCAGACGTCGGAAGGTCCGACATGGCATAAATGCGGGGAACGATCATTAGCCTGCCAACGTCATGATCGTCAACACACGTTCACGTCGGCCGTGATGATCGACAGTCCTGACGCTTGGCATCAGTTGCCAGGCTTCAGGTGTGGCGGCGTGCGGCTTTGCGGGAACCCGTCCTTGGCACAAACTAGCTGGCTATACTGAACAGGCCTCCGAGATTGAAGGGCTTTGCCAGGTCACTAGGTCACCTGATGAGAACATGCCAAGGCAAGAGAAAGAGACAGGCGGATCAGTGGATCAGTGATAAAGGGATCGAAAGGGCCTCGACGTGGAGCCGGACGACCTGGACCCCACACATCCGCTTCCAGCTCGGATCAGCCGGTATTGATTCCAGGTGACCAGGTGTCTCCCCGTCTGCCGACGCGTTTGAACGTCGACGTTGGTTGTTTCTGGCCGTTGAGAGCCAGCCGCGGGCCGCTGAAGACACTATGGAGTGCGCACTCTTTGCTTGAAGCGAAGCCCAGTACCAAGAGGTCGGGACTGTACCAGAGTTGGCTGCTTTGGTACATGGCCCTGTTGATTCCCACTATTCAACTACCGCTGTCTCGAACGGGGGGCATGGGTCGATGGGGACACGCGTATGCATGCATGCGTGCGCGCGTGTCAGTGCCAAGTCAAGTATACATGGATATCAACAGGTGAAGATGGTACGTTTATTAAGGCCCAAACCAGTGGGTGGTCCCTCTCGGCTCCTCGTCTCGTCGGTTCCTCGCTCGCTCGCTCGCACCCCCGTCCTCCTCACCACATGGTCCAGTGACCCCACCCAATCTCCCACTGGCGCCTGTACCTGCTCGCATTGCTGGGCAGCGTCCTCCGCTTCCTCCCGTCCGTCTCTTCGGGTGGCTTGAGGCCCACCTCGAGCGTCAACTGCTCCACGGCCTCCTTGCCCCGCTCTGCCAACTCTTCCCACTCTTCGGTACCCGGCAACGTCTCGTCCCCCTGTAGCAGCGCCGCCACCCGGAAGGCATAGTCGGACACGGTCCCCTCGCTCACGGCCGCATACCACACAGGCCGGAGGTGGAGGGGACTCGTGAGCAGCGTGGTGGCAGTGATGGGACCCGGGTGTCGGTGCCATTTATGTGGGATGTCGCCCATCGTCTCTGCATCCGACAGGAACGACAGGTACTCGCCAAAGCCCACTGTGATGGATGCATGTCAGCCCGCGTGACCTCGGAGACACCTCGGACCCATGACCTCCCCCGCGGGGGTCCGTCAACCCCACGCACGCCCAGGTCGCCGCCGCGCTGCTATACTCACCTGCCAGCTCGTGCAGGAGCGACACTCGGCGGCGGAGGTCGACGGCAATGTCGTAGACGCGCTTGTATGCTGGGATGTGGTTGAGCTTCTGGGCGCGGGGTTGGAGGAGCACGAGGTGGGCATCGAGGTACGCCGCAAACGCCTGCTCAAAGGCCTCCACCACCGCGTCAAACGTGTTGATGAGTTCTTCCCGCGTCACCTGGACGAAACGTCTGTCAGCCCGTAGTCTCATAGTCTCGTCGCCCTCCTTGCCTGTACTCACCGTCTGCGGCGCTCCCTCGGCGTCCACCCAGTGGAAGTGGGTGAAGAACATGGCGCGGTGCGGGTGCGGCAGCGAGTTCAAGCCCTTGTTTCCGACCCCGGCGTCATCGGGCTTGACATGCTCCAAGAGCGTGACCGTGCCCGACTCGCTCGTGGCCGGCTCGGTAGACGACGACGGCGGCGGCGGGCGGCGCACCACAAAGTCGTACCGCTCAAACCACTCTGGATGCGCTTTCCACGGCACCTCGTCGCCGCGGATGGCCGTCTCGACGAACCGCACTACTCGGTGCGGGGTGCTGTGCCCGTGCGCGTGGTGTGTCATGCCGCCTGCGCCCGAGACGGTGATGCGCGGCGCGACCATGAGTGAGGAGTGGGATGGATACATGGAAGGGAGAAGGGGGGAGGAGCGTTGGTGATGGCTGCTAGAGCTGGCTGCTGGTTGCTGCTGCTGCTGCGGCGGCGGCGACTGTTCCACCGAGAGCCCGCACCCGGTGTGGGTTGATCCGGGTAGCACTAGAGCGTATTGAATGAGACACGGGGGGAGGGCAGCGTCGGGTCAGGAGCGTGATGCTGGGTATCAACGGCCCATGGTCTGCTGTGAGTGGGGATATGCATGCGGCGACACCTACTCGTCCCGATGGGTGTGCAAGTCGTTGTGTCTCGAGACCGACCGGCTGACGACGGCAACGACGAAGACGGCGATGAGGGATGTTTGCAAATGAAGATAATCTCCCGGCTTTTGTGTTCAGGGCCCGCCCACAAATGGACACCTATAATTCTCCAGATGCCCAACGCCCGTCGCCGCCCGGCCGCGCACCATCGTGCGTAAAAAGCTCGCCATGCTCGGTACTGCGATGCACATCGTCAGCATGCACGCATGCACCGACCTCGCTCCATTCCGGTCAAACGGGTTACATGTCTAAATTCAGAGGCTACTAAAAGAGAAGAAAGAGAAGGATCGTTGTCGTGTCCGCTGCAGTGTTGAAGGGGGTGAGAGTGGTCTACTCCTGCATGCGGCGGAACGTCTCCTGGATCTCGTTGTTGAGCTGGTCAAACTTGCCCGTAATGTCCTGCTCGGTCTGGGTGTTGGGCGACTCAAACTTCTGCTGCGAGAGCTTGAACATGACGTCCGAAGCGCTGTCGCGGATCTTGGCAAACGTAATGTCGGGGTGGGTCTCGACAGTCTTGAGGGCCAAGTCGTTGAAGGTGATAAAGTTCTTGAGCATACCGGCAGTCTTGTAGAAGGGGCAGTAACGGTCGTACTCGGAGATACCGTTCTGCTGCAGGAAGTCGTCCTTGAGCATGCGGGCAATCTCGAGGGTAATCTTGTCACCCTCGCCGAGGGCCGACTTGCCGACCAGCTGGACAATCTCGGCAAGGTCCTTGTCCTTTTGCAGAATCTCCTTGGCCTTGGTGCGCATCTCGATGAAGCCAGGGTTGTGCTTCTCGTAGTGAGGGTCGAGAACGTTCAGGTACTTGGAGTACGAGACGTTCCAGTCAACCGACGGGAAGTGCTTGCGCTGGGCGAGGGCCTTGGACAGACCCCAGAAGACCTGCACAATACCGAGCGTGGCCGACGTGACGGGGTCGGAGAAGTCACCACCAGGAGGCGAGACGGCACCGACGACGGAGACGGTACCCTGGCGGTTGGGCGAACCGAGACAGGTGACCTTGCCGGCACGCTCGTAGAAGCCTGCAAGCTTGGCACCGAGGTAGGCAGGGTAACCAGAGTCGGCGGGCATCTCGGCAAGACGACCCGAAATCTCACGAAGAGCCTCGGCCCAGCGCGACGACGAGTCGGCCATCATCGAGACGTTGGTACCCTGGTCACGGAAGTACTCGGAAAGAGTGATACCAGTGTAGATCGAGGCCTCACGGGCAGCGACGGGCATGTTGGAAGTGTTGGCGACAAGGGCGGTACGCTTCATGATGGGCTCCTCACGGCCATCGCGCTCGAGGGTGAGCTCGGGGAAGTCGGCCAGAACCTCAGCCATCTCGTTACCACGCTCACCACAACCGACATAGATAATAATGTCAGAGTTGGAGAACTTGGACAGGGCCTGCGAAATGACAGTCTTGCCGCAGCCGAAAGCACCGGGGATGGCGGTGGTACCACCCTGGACCGAGGGGAAGAGGGCGTCGAGGACACGCTGACCGGTGAAGAGGGGGTAGGTGGCGGTCTCCTTCTCGGCAACGGGACGGGGGGCACGCACGGGCCAGAGCTGCATGAGCGTGTGCTGCGTGGTCTTGCCCTGGAACTCGGTCTCGAGGACAACGTCCTCGACAGTGTAAGAGCCCTTCTCGGCAATGTGGGTGACAGTACCCATGGCACGAGGGGGAAGCATGATCTTGTGGTTGTCGACAAGCGAGTTCTCGTAGACGGAACCGAAAATGTCACCACCAGAGATGTGGTCGCCGACACGGAAGGTCGCAGGGTTGAAGTCCCACTTGATCTCGCGGTCAAGAGCCTGGGTGTTGATACCACCTGGTATACAGCGTCAGCGGGCGCGGTGGTGAGATAGGGACGTGGTTGAGACGGCTGAGGGCTGCATGGCGCGGAGCCAACCACAGCTCACGCGGCGCAACCGTCATACCTCGCAGCGACACTTACGGGGGATGTAAATGGACTGGCTCTTCTCCTGGATGCCCTTGAGAGGACGCTGGATACCGTCGTAGATGTTGGTCATGAGACCGGGACCAAGCTCGACCGAAAGCGGCTTGCCCGTCCTCAGCACGGGGTCGCCGACAGTCACACCCGAGGTCTCCTCGTACACCTGGATGGTGGCGCGGTCCGCCTCGATACGAATGACCTCTGCATGTTGTCAGCTGAGGACGAACGAAGTACGACAGCAGACCAAACGAGGGTTGACAGAAGCGCAGGGCGGTGTTGCTTACCCCCGCCGGCACGTTTCTGTGTTGCTTTGGCTACTCACCACCAACCAGCTCGTCGTGGCCGACGCGCACCAGCTCGTACATGGCACAACCGCGCATGTTCTCGCCAATAACGACGGGACCCGACACGGAGAAGACGGAGCCGAACATGCTCTCGCGGTGCTCGTCCCGGATCTAAAGAGTCGTTGTCAGCCACCCGTTGCCAGTGGGGGGCACGAATTCGGGGTCGGCGGCCTATCGCTCCGAGCACACCCTTACGGCGGCGGCGACCGGGTACGTACCTTGGGGAGCTGCTTCTTCGCGTTCTCCATAGCGCCAGCCTGGGTATGGTGTCAGTGAGGGTGGACGAGGACGACGAGACGGTGGTGAGTTGGACGTGATTGTCAGGGAGCCTGTGACGTACCATGTTGGGCAAACTGGTTTCCGGCGACGGGGGGGTTGGGGGTTGAGAGGGGGGGAGGGGGGAGCTGTGTGTGTGGGCGGGTGTGAGGGCTCCTCGCGAAGGGTTGTGTATCGGCTGCGAGAGAGAGAGTGCTCTTTGCCGGTGACGGTTGGAGGAGGAGATGGATAGGATGAGATGCGAGATGCAGTTGTCCCCCTCGTGCGTGGATGGTGGGAGGGGAGAGACGGCGCGGCATCCAGGGGGGGAGACGCCGGAGGGAACGGTGACGAAAGGGCGGCAGGTGGTATCAAAAGTGGATAGACACGTCATAAAGTCTTATCGGAGCACGCGTGCAAGCGAGCAAGCTCACCGTGGCGCGAAGAGGCGACAAGAGGCGACAAGGACCAGGACAGCGTGGGCATGTAATGCCCAGGAGGTGCATCGTCGTGGTCTAGACATCTATGACTGTGCTCTGTACATGTCCCGGGTGCTGGGTAGTGGTGGTTGTGGCAATGTGGCAGCGACGATCACTAATCCACTCGCTCATTCCTTTGTGACATCGTCCCCCTCCCCCTCCTTGAACGCCTTCGCACCCTGGCCCCACTTACCAGCCTTGGGTCCCCACGCATCTTCCACACCCCACGCATGCACCTCTTTAATCTTGGGAGCACCCGTCCTCGATCCAGCCCCGGATACAGACACCGATGCCGTCGCAGGCTCAATGGCAGGTTGTGATCTGCCCGGCGCAGTCGCCTCCCTCACTTCATGCTTGAACGCCCCAGCCTCGCGTGCCATGGAGTCGGTGTCGGCCACAAGCCCGCCGCCGCGATGGATAATGGCGCGTTTGGCTGGTGCAGTGACCTGTCCCTTGTTCACGGCCGCTTCCCAGCCCCTACTCGCCGACGCGAGTGGGAGCCACTCCTCTTGCGCGTACGCGGGAGATGTGACCATTTCGATCAGACGTGACACGGCTCGTTTCTACGATAGACAAAGGAAACAGCATTAGCAAGAAGATCTGCACACGTATCGGGCACTTCCTACACTCACATACGCAAACCGTTCGTCCTCGCCTGTGAATATTCCCATGACTGCAAACGAGCTTCCCAAGTCGGCCCTGTCGAGCTTTTCGCGCTCGATCCGGGTCTTGGGGTTGTACACTGACACGTTTGCCCTGGGCTGCGCGGCGAGCGTCTCACTCAGAGCCTCGGCTTCGAGAGCGTCCATCTCGCGATGTTGGTGGTGCTCTGGGTCGAGGGCTGGGTCGAGCGCGTCGGGGAAGAATAAGTGTTCCGGTCGCTCAGCGGCGCGGACGTAGAGTTGGCAGCGGGACTCGTCTGGAGGGTGGTTGTCAGAACAAGGTCGCTTGAGGATTGTAGTCATTTCCGCAGGGAAACCCCTCAAGCATCTGGACTTACACAGCGCGTCGATGAGGTTGATAAGCCGCCTCGCCTCATTCTTGTGCTTGAGCAGCAGGATGGGCACGGCGTCAATGTAAAACGTCCGGAACGTGCTTGCCAACGTGAGGTAATCTGCTGGGCCCAGCGCCGTCTCGCACAGCTCGTCAAAGGGGAACATGCACGCGTCCCCCTTGGTGGCCGGCACGCGCACCCGGCGACCATACACCACCAAGTCGCGCGGCACTGGTTCCCCACCTCGCTCCGCCGCCCAGGCGGCGTCAAAGAGGTTGTCATCCAATGTGACCCATTTGTCGTCCTTGTCTCCTTCACCTATCCGGCGCCAATCGCGCCCGCCGTCGAGTTCCACAACCTCACACCTGCCCTTGAGCGCGTCGAGGAAGCCGGCCATGCGTTCGCGCTGCACGCCGTGGTGGTATAGGTCGTCGGGCACGCGGTTCTGGGCGCGTGTCAGTTGGGGTCCTCGAACTGTGTCTGGCAACTCACCGAGCAACACAGGACGACGCCACCCAGGCGCCAGTACCAGCTCAGCACGTCACGGAGGAGAGCAGCCGAGCTGGCATCCAGAAGCTGGAGCTCGTCAAAGCTGACTGAGTCAGCCATATCTGTTCCCCATACCCACTAGAGAACGTGATACTCGAGTATCATCTCCTTGGCAACTGCAGGCGGGGTCAGCTCAGCTCGACAAGAAGCCCATTGCGCAGCTGCACCACCACTGCACCTCGCACAATACCCACTAACAAACGGGATCGTGTCCCGCGGATCGTCCAGCGTCGCGTCCTTTTCCGCCCCGTCCTCGTCGCGCTCGCGCCACCGTCCGCTGGCAAACACTGCCCGCCAGCCCTGTCGTCCCGCGACCTCCATGTTCATGCGCGCCTGCCCGGGGGCCGCACCCACTCGCCGGCGCTCCATCTCAGCAAACACCTTCTGGTACAGGCCGAGCGTGAACGCGTGGTAGTGGTGGCGGGCCTTGCGCGCGGGAAGAGCCGCATATAGGAGCGACAGGAGGAGCGACTTGCCCGAGCCCGGTGGGCCCGTCAGGAGGATGCCCTGTGGTAAAGTCAGCACGGCGTGGTCACCATATACTGGTACGGTACCTTTGGCGTTGTCAACGCTGCAATCTCCTCGTCGCCGCTCAACACCTTGACAAGCGCCTTGGCCCTATCGCTGTCCCCGAGCCCACTGCTGTCCTCGGCGCGCGACGCGTATCGCAGCCACCACGGGGTACCCTTGCCCACCGCGCGCGGTGGCGATGGGCCGAGCTTGGCCAGCAGGTCCAGGGGCGGCTCGTATTCCGCCAGATCGTTGTATACATGGCGCAGCTAGCACGGAACGCATGTCAGCTGGACAGGACACTGTAGCTGGGTGTGGTGCGTACCTTCATGACGATGCGGACCTGCTCGTCATCCCACGTCAGTCGGCCCTGTGCGACCAAGGAGCGGTACGCTTCCAACAAGTCCGTCGTTGCTGGAACAGAGGCCTGGGAGGAAGAAGCGGGAGCCATATCTGCCGCATCGGGATCTGCGGCAAGAGCTGGACGAGCAGGAGCGGCGTGTGGGGGAGCCAAGGTAGACGGACCGGAGCTGGGACTGTTCGCCGCCCGCAGGCTCGTTGTTGTTGCGATCCGCCGTCGGTACCAGTGTACCCCAGCACCCGCATTGTCGCCCAGTCTGAGGACGTGCCGCCGTGTCGCCGAGCGCAGCATCGGTGCTCTTGTGCACTGCAGCATGTCGAGATGGATATATGTGAAAGGGAACAGATGCAGCGCACTCACAGTTGACTCACGTTGACGGCCGACCACGAAATCGCGGGGCTCCAGGGACTCCAACCGTGAATTCGGATCTGATAAGACCCAAACGGTGTCCATTTTGACTGTTTGACGCGATGTGGACGCTCGCTCTCATTACATGTGCACGCATATGCATGGTGTAAAGGGGTGTGGGTGGGGGGCATTGACGACATGGGGAGATGCTACTATAAACATGCAGCGTGATGCGATGTGACAGGCATGATATGGAAATGGATGGACGAAAATGACTGGGGTGATCGGACAGGGCCCATGGAGTCTCTTCTCTTTTCTCTCGTTCTCTTTCTCTCTCTCTCTCTCTCCCTCCCTCTCTCGTTCGGAAGAACACGCTCTGGGGAGGGCAGGGCAGCTTCCCTCTGAACCACATAGCTGTGGCTCTACACTGTTGTGCGCGCTCAACGGCGCTGAGGCGCCGGGCGGATGGCTTTGACAAACTCAAGGAACGTCTTGCGGAAGTCGCGCGACTGCTGGGTGCGCAGGCTCTGCACAAACTGCTGCGCCATCTCGGGCGAGCAACCCAGCTTGGGCAGCATGTCGCTCACGAGGTACTCGAGACCCTCCTTGCCGCGCGCCTGAACCATGTTGCGGATCACCATGGCAATCTCGTACATGACTGGCTGGCCCGACTTGATGGCGAAGGACGCATCCAGGGGCACCTGGAAGCCCGTGGGGATGAGACGCTGGTAGATGAACTGCTCGTAACCGGGGAGGGCCTGAGCAGCGCGCTGGGCCTTGGTCACCTCGTGCTGGTTCGTCGGGGGTGCGAGGCCGCTGGCCACCTTGACGCTATAGTCGGACTTTGCAGAGTCGGCAAACACAGGCGGCTCGGTAGCGGCCTCCTGAGACGTGCCCCAAGCAATAACTGACTTGGCGAAGAAGCTCCACGCCAGACGCTGTGAAGCCTGATCGCCGCAGCTCTTTGCCAGCTCGAGCAGGGCAGTGAGAACGTTCTCGAATTCAGGCTTGTTGCGGTCGGTGATGAACACGCCCTCGAGGTTCGAGTTCATAAGAGCCGTGAAAAAGTTGAGGTAGGCCTCCTGCAGGCGACGCTGGTTGACCGCCTCGTCGGTCCCGGTAACTGGCAGCTGCAGGACGGCAAAAATGCGGGAGAGAAGCGGGAGGAGGAGCATATCCATCGTCTCAAAAGTGTTCTTCTTGAGACGGTGCATGAGCAAGGAGAGGAAGCCGAGGAAGTCGACGAGCTCGGTAGGCTGGAACTCGGTGACGACCGATGCGACAAAGCGGGGGACGAGTTCGGCAATGGTGGAGCCAATGGCGCTCACAAACTGCGAAAAGGCAAAACGGGCCGAGTCGCGAATGATGCGCTGCGTCTTCATCACGTCGAGAGCCTCCAGGAGCGCCTCGGTCATCTGCTTGAACGGCTGCTGATACGGCTGCGCGTCAATCTGCTCCTCCGAGACCGGAGGGAAGCCCTTGGCAAAGTGACCCAGGGCGAGGAGGTGGTGGTGGACGCCAAGAACCGCAACCAGGTCGCTGGGGTTGCGACGGTACTGGTCCAGGCCAGAGCCGATGCCAGTCATAAGAGGACCGGCAATGGCCGCAAGGAAGTTCATCTGGCTGCTGGGGTCGGAGCGCGTGAGGTAGACCAGAACACCGGCGGCCTCAAACAGGTGGAGCTGGTCCTGGAAATAGCTGCGTCCCGTAGTCGCCTTGAGCAGGACGTCCTCCTCGGCGGTGTCGGCTTCGGGAAGCTGGGGGTTGATGGCCAGCATGTCCTGGAGTGACTTGAGAATGATGGGGATCATGCTCGCCTCGAGCTCGACACGACACTCCTTGATCAGACGGGTGAGGAGGTAAAAGGCGCGACGGCGGACGCCCTCGTCAGAGTGGTGGATACCGCGGCCGTCGAGGAGCGACTCAAAGATGGGCTGGATAGCTCCAGGCTTCACCTTCCAGAAATCAATGTAGCGAACACTGATCTCAAAGAAGAGGAGCTGGACACTCGGGTGCGGGTACGACGCCAAGCCCGAGGTCATGCAGAGACCGAGGAGCTGGCCAAGCGGAGTGAGGGGGAACTGCTCATAGTCGATCTTGGCGTTGGGATCCAAGTTGGCAAGCGACATGTCGGCCGATCCCGTAGGGGTCGACTGGCCACTGGCCATTGCCGCGTCCCCGCCACCCAGCTTGCCGCTCGAACGAGCCATGCGGAGGGACGTCTTGGACAGGAGCTCTGGGGGAAGCTCCCAGAAGGCAGCGCGTGTGTTGCTCTTGGAAATCTCGCCAAAGGTGTGGACGAGGTATGCCGCGAGCTCGGCCTCTTGCCACGAAATGGACCCCACGCCCGAGGTGCTCAGGCGTTCCAATGTGCCGACAACAATGTTGGCCACCACCTCGGTGTGGAGCGACTTGTCGATCGACGCAATGTTGTCCATTGTGCTGCGGAAGCTCTTGCGCATGGCACAGAACGCAGCAATGTCCTCGTCGGTGTCGGGGTCGCTTTCTTGCACAATCTCCCACTCGGCATCGGCGGGCCACTGAAGTTGGCGCACCACAACCTCGAGAACGGAGAGAAGGAACTGGCGCTTGTTGGCGGGCAAGGGATCGGGAGCACGAACGTTGGACGGACGGCCGTTCTTGGGAGGAGCGGCGACAGGGACTGGCTTGTACTTTTTAAACTGAAACCGTTAGCTTCCGCACACGGTTTCTGACAACCATCGAATCTTACAGTCTTTAGCAGGTCCGAGACACACTGCGAGATGGCGGTGGGCACCTCTGGGTGGCGGTCGCTGAGGAAACGAAGGACAAGAGGCATGGCGTTGGACAGCATGGCGTCGGCCTCGTTGCGAATGTGCTCGGGGGCCTCCATGTCGTCCATTTCGGTAATGGCAATGAGCTCCTCGCCATAGCAGCTGAGAAGACCAGCGAGCTTGGTGCGGAAAACAACCAGGTCGGAATCGTCCTTGGCGCCTCGGGTCTCCTGCTCGATGGGGTCGACAAGGGGGACAAGGTCAAGCACACGAAGGACCTGGATTTTCTCTGCCGGGTTCTTGATACCCTTGTTGGCAATGCTCATCAGCAGCTTGGCCGCGCCAGTCCGAAGAGTGGTGTTGCCCTGCTGCTGGAGCACCTGCGTGTAAAACGACAGCGTCTGCGGGGTAAGGGACACGGAGAGGTCGATCCAGGGGGTCCAAGCAGCCAGAGCACGCAGGGCAAAGTCCGTGACCTCGAGCCACTTGCGGTCGCTGCTGAGGGGGAGGCCCATACTCGCGAGCCGCAAGAGGCCGTCGACGGCCAAACGCTCGTCACCAGTGGTGCGCACAGCGTCGCGGATCGCTCCGTCACGCTGGTTGAGCTCCTTGGCGTATACCAAGAAACGGCGAGCATACTCGCGGGTGGTAGCGTCGTGAATCTCCTGGGCAATTTCCACGAGCAGGTGCGTCACGAGCAGCGGGAGGTGCAGGTTGGTGGCGCCGTCCTGGGGGACAAGGAGGTTGATGAAGGGGTGGAGGAAGGTGGGGATGAGGGTGGGGTAGACGCCAGTGAAGAGCTGGGCAATGGTCAAGGCAAGCTTGTTGCGAAGGAAGGCCTGGCGGCCCTCACACGACCCCTCGACAAACTCGGTCTGCACAAAGTCGAGCAGCGCCTTGTACATGCCCTGCTTGGCCTCGGGGGTGATGGACTCTGGCCTGGTGATGTTAGCTATGGTGTGATGAGATTGGGGGCGTGGTAGCTCACTTGCTGGTGAATACTGCGCCAATGACCTGCTGGCAGAACATGCGAGTAGCAGCGTCAAGCTTCTCCTTGCCGTCCTTGCCGGTGGCTCCCTCGGATGGTGCACCGGCGCCTTGGAGGTAGAGTGCGAGACAGTCCTGTATGCATGTGTCAGCTGTGGGATTCCAATTTGGTTATGCTTCGCGTGTGTGTCTGTGTGTGCGCGGTGCGTGTTGGCCGCGTTGGGGCAAGGAAGACCCAAACCCCTCGCCACCGACGAGGGAATGAGAAGAAAGATGCCGCAACTTTTGCGTGGAGGGGAAGAAACACACCTGCCATGTCTCGTCGCAGGCCTCCTTGACCTGACGGAGGTAGTCGAGAGCCTGCTGCTTGAGTCCTGGTTCCACTGCGGGGTCTGCAGCGAAACGGATCGCCTGGGGAATGTTGGCGAGGTGAGGGGACTGGGGGGAGGCCATGATGGGAGTGGTGGGTGTGTTGTTTGGCGTTTTTGGGAGGAGAATGGAGGGGTGGGGGGATGGTGCTTGTAGGAGGGGGGGGGGATGGGAGCACGTCTTCCCGTCTCTATGCTTGTGGGTGAGCGGCGAGACAGGAGGATGGGGGTGGCGATGAGTGTGACGGGATGAGCAGAGGAGGGTGTGGAGTGTCGGGTGATGGTGGTGCACTGGTTGCCTTTGAGTCGTCTGCCAGAGACACCACTTGTCCCTTTGCACAAAAAGGTCGACACGCTCGCTCGCTCGCCGCCGCCGCCGCTGCCGCATGTGGCCGCTGGCCGCTGGAACCGCCTGGCTCGGCCTGGGCGCGCGCACGCGCGCGCCCAGGCTCTGAGGGCAAGAACATTCCGCCAACAATACCCACACGTCATTTATCTCGCCGCTTATCACGACTCACGCCACCGGCACTGGCGCACTGGATTCATGTATGCACATCATCGCCCACTTGCTGTCTCCAGTACCACAACCCGATTCCAACCATGGGCGCTCTCCTATCCATACCCATCATATCAGGTGGCGGAGCCCTCGCTTCCACCCTCTGCTCAGGATGCGCAGTCTTCATGGGTACGTCCACCACCACCACCACCATCTGGCCTGTGCTGTTGTAGGCAGACAGCTAGCTGACCATGTCCACCAGGGGGCACCGCAGCATCGGCTTTCTGCAAGTCGTGCAACTGCAACTCGTCCATCGCGACCCGCGTCGGCTTTGGCGTAGGTGGCTTTATGATACTGCTGTGCTGACCCACTCCCCAGCTCATCTTTGCCCTGTCGTCCATGCTAGCATACTTCTCCCGCACCGACATTGCCATCCGCTGGCTAGAGAAGATTAGCTGGGACTGGATCAAGATGGACTGCTCGGGAGGCAAATGTTATGGCCTCTTGGCCGTCCATCGGTTCTGTTTTGCCCTCGCCCTCTTCCACATCATCCACGCCTTTATCCTTATCGGTGTCCGCTCGACCAAGGCCAAGCGCGCCGCCGTCCAGAATGGGTAGGCCGGTCATAACCGCACAGGACCCAGCTGACGCGTCTTCAGATGGTGGGGTCTCAAACTGCTGGCATATTTCGCCCTGCTGTTCATCTCCTTTTTGATCCCCAACGAATTCTTCATGTTCTACGGCAGCTACATTGTGCCCATTGGTGCATTTGCGTTCATCCTCATCGGCCTCGTCCTGCTCGTTGACTTTGCCCACACTTGGTCCGAGACATGCCTCGACAACTGGGAACGCACCGACTCCAACCTGTGGCAGTTCATCCTCGTCGGCTCGACGTTTGGCATGTACCTTGCGTCCATTGCCGTGACGATTGTGCTGTACGTCTTCTTCTCGGGCGCGTCGTGCGGCCTCAACACGTTCTTCATCACGGCCAACCTCGTCCTCATGATCCTGGCGACCATCCTCGCCATCTCGGGCCCTGTCCAGGAAGCCAACCCCAAGTCGGGCCTTACCCAGGCCGCCATGGTCGCCGCATACTGCACATACCTGACGTCGTCAGCCGTGGTAAACCACACCGACGACGGGCACTGCAACCCCCTCCAAAAGGCCACTGGCGGAACAAAGACCACCACCGTCGTCCTCGGTGCGCTCTTCACATTCGTAGCCATTGCCTACTCGACCACGCGCGCTGCGACCCAGTCCAAGGCCCTCGTCGGCAAGGGTCACCGCGCCGGAGCCATCTCTCTCCCGAGTGACGAGGCAGATGACGGCGAGGTTCGCCTCATCACCAACCAGCCCAAGGGCCGCCGCGACGAGATGCGCTACCAGGCCATTCTGGCGGCTGTCAATGCCGGATCGCTGCCGGCCTCGGTCCTCGACGAGCCCGAGGACGACGATGATGAGATTGACGCTGCAATGGGCGAGGAGCGCGACGACGAGCGCACGGGCACAAAGTACAACGTGAGCTTTGAAATAGTTTGCGATCAGACCACAGCTGACACAACCCGCCAGTACTCGTGGTTCCACGTCATCTTCGCCCTCGCGGCCATGTACGTCGCCGGCCTGCTGACCGACTGGGCCGTCATCTCCACCTCGCCCGTCGCCCACCCAGACCCGGACACCACGCCCGTCGAGGATTTCTTCTCGTCCATGGCCGAGCCGGACGTGTACATTGGCCGCTCAGAGGCCACCATGTGGATGCGCGTCGTCAGCAGCTGGATCTGCTACGTGCTGTACTCTTGGAGCCTGTAAGTTTGCTCTGCCTTGCAGAGTCGGGTAAAACTGACAACTGACATTTCACCCGCAGTGCCGCGCCCGTGCTCATGCCCGACCGTTTCGGTGACGAGTAGGTTTGTCCTCCAGGCGGATAACTCTATCCTGTCTCTGCAAACACAAAACCCAGACATACCCATTCTTCATTATTTTCTTAGACGTGGATTTACCATATGTATCCGCCCATGCATCGTTGTTTCGTAACGCTTCCTGTGGCTGACGTTTCTATAATAATATGTGCAGTGTACCCCTCCTCAACTCATTGCTTGTGTGCTATGGTGTACAACATCCGCCTCGTTTCTTATTTACATTTGCGTGTTGCTGAGGCGGGCGGTCATGTCCGCTAAGCGACATTCCAGGCTCTGGAGACCGAGTTAGTATGCGACAAGCGGTTCCCGACTCACCGAAAGACCATCTTGCAGAGACTCGTGCCACACTCGCATGGACGCCATACGGTCGCCGCCCTTGCCCGTGCCCGGATCCCGCGGCGGGACGAGACGTTCTGCCGCGATGCGAGGAGGCGGCCTGTTTTCGACGGGCTTATACTCTGTCGGCCTGTACTCTGTGCGCGGGGCAGACTTGTCGCTGGGCATCGTGCCGGCGTTGCTCGTGGCAGCAGGAGGACGGGTAGGAGCAGACGCGGTATAGCTCTCGGTGCTGCGGCTGGAGGAGCGGGACACTGAACGGGCCTGTGGCATATTCTCGACGGCCACAAGCCTCGAGAGGAATGACGAGGTCTCGTCTTTGCTGCTCCGCGTGGACGTCTGCGATCGAGGGCGAGTGGGGATATCGTCTCGACTGCGAGCCGAGTTTCGGGACAGCGGGCGAGGTGGTGGGTCCTCGCGGAGAGTCTGAAGAGACGATGTGCGCGATAGTGAACGAGGTGGACGGCCTCCTTCTTCGCTACTGTTTCCTTTACTCGGAACGCGAGAGGCCAGTAGCAAGACCGTGACGTCGCGAGACATTGGTGTCGGCGTAGGCGGCTGTTCTTTGCGCCAGGTAGGCGCTGTAGACGCCAAAGACGACACAGTGGATGCCGAGCCTGGCATTTTGATAGCCGACTGGAGCTTCTTTCTGGCACTGGCTTGAACACATTTCACGAGCTCGGCAAACGCCTGGCGCTCGGACACGGGGCGAGTGCGAGGGACTGAGCGTGGTGCCGTGCGTGGGACGGTCTGTGGAGATGCGTATGAGCCTGCACGCATGGGCGTGAGTAGCGGTGGGGCCGACTGTTGGCGCAAAGGGAGTGGCTTTATGGTCATGTTTGGTGAAACGGCAGGTTTGGGGGGCTCTGTTCCAAAGAAATCGGAAGGAGGTTCCCAAGACCAACCGACCCAGCGGGCCCAGGTTGACGGTGGGACAGCGACCGCAGCCATGGACAGGGACGACGACATTGTTGTCGTGAAACCCATGGTCGTGTTGTCGAAAAAGTGCTCAAACGTCACTTCGTCCACGTCGTCGTTCAACTTGTGGTCAAACGCGTCGGTCAGCGTGTCGAGGTCGATGGACTGCGAGACGATGCCGGGAGGTGGCGTTCCGTGTTTCGACCAGTCGACCCCGCGGAAAAACGAGTGCCTGCGAATCTCGTTGGCGTCACAGTGACCCAAACGCACATCGCGTGGGCTGAGAAGGCTTGATGTTAGCGAGGAACTGCGTTTTGGTGTGGACATACCCCGAGAGAAGACTCTTTAGCTGAGGCGACAGGCTGTCAGGCATGCGCATGTCACAGCGCATAATCCGGTCATATGTACCGCCAATGGAAGGAGCGAAGAACGGCGCACGACCAACGCCCATCTCGTATAGCGTAGCTCCGAGGGACCACCAGTCGACATCTGGACCGTAACCAGGAGGGTCGACGTCACCTTGTCGGATCGTATGTTCGCCGTCCGAGTCCTCGTGGTCACTCTGAGCAGCCTCAATCATTGCGTCTTCGGCAAAGCGCAAGATTTCAGGTGCCACATAGTCTGGGGTACCCGCGGGTAACATGCAGTAGCGGCGAGGAACGGCTCCGTTGGACAACGGCGCAGCGGAGCCAAAGTCGGTGAGCCAGAGACGGGCGTCGGGGAGAAGGAGAAAGTTGTGGGGCTTGATGTCACTGAGCAGTTAGGGATGGGAAAAGGGATTTTCAACTGACCGGTGGGTGTAGCCAACACCATGGATCCACGAAATGGCGCCAACCATCTGGCGCGACCACCACGCAATCTCGTCTTCCTCCATCCTGCCAGTGTCGAGACCGGGGACAGGGAGCATTTCACACAAACGGTCCCACAGTGAACCACACGGGGCGAACGCGCTCACGAGGTGCAGTGCGGTAGGGGACTGAAAGGAAGCGGTAAATACCGGAGCCGGAGAGGAAGGTGCGGCCAGCTTGTGTACATGACGCTCATGCGCGAGGCTCAGTTGCTGTAAAATGTCAGGTCTGATCAACCATGGTCCAACCTACACCACCGGCACGGAGAACCATGCTCTTTTCAATACTCTTCATGGCGTACACCTTGCCATCCAGTTTGCAGCGCACGGCATCGACCTGAGGCGTGGGTGAGCTTGTACTGAATGGGCATTGTTCCTCACCACTCCAAACTGGCCTTCCCCAACGCGACCGAGGACCTCAAAGTCATTCTTCTTCAGACGCAGGTTGTCGGCATGTTGCAGGACTGCAGCCGTTCAGCGATAGTTATGAAAGGGAGGGGGTTACTGGCTCACCGTCGTTGTCTACTTGTTTACCCTTGCGGGCTGACGCTGTCCATCCTGCGAGGAGGAGTGAGTCGAGCTTGCAGCCGCGTTCGTTGAGCTCGCCGTTGACTGCAAAGGCATCTTGTGATGGAGGTGCGGGCTGTGCGTCGAGGAGACCGGTGAGGAGGAGGTGTCTGTGTGGGTAGGATGGAGGCGGCATTAGGAGGCCATTGGAGGGAGGGAGGGAGGGAGGAGGGAGGGAGGGAGGAAGGGAAGGAAGGAAGGAATCCAGTCGAGGTGACGGTGTTGGTTGTGTTGTCTCTGATCTGAAATCAAAACAAGCAAGGCGCGTGCTGGCGGAGGCGGAGGGAAGGTCACGTCACGTGACGGTCAATATATATTTGAATTGTGGTTTTGTAATTGACACTAATGACCACGTGGCATCCATTAGCCACCTCGCCACCGGGCCGCCACGCCGTCGTTGCGTCATACAGGGAGACATTAGACAATTAGACGGGCATTGCCGAGGGCGGGGATTATTTTTATTTGCACTGCACCGTTTTTTGTATAGAGCAGGGGGGGGGGGGGGTCATTCGGTGTCTCTCTCGCTCGGATCCGAACGACGTATACAACGGAGCGACGAGAGATAGGAGATGGCCTGAGATCCTGAGAGCAACGGCGGTACCGCGCGCAATGGCACCATGTGGTGCACAAATCAATCTATAACTTTTGGGCCACAAGCACGCAGCAGCGCGCAGGAAGCATCTCGGCAGGCACCTTAGCGCGCGCGCGAGTTGACTCAACTCGAGTCATTCTCTCTCTCTCACTCTAACACACACACACACACACACACACACATCACCACCACCACTCTCGTTTCCCATCTTCCCTTCCATCACAGTCCACCACACGGGGTGCCAGGCTCATCGCCATCAAAATCAGAGAACAAGCTCCGTCCGGCCACCTCACCTCCCGACTCGACGCTCCTCGTCTCTGCACCATCTAACATCGGCACCATTGCCTGACGGGCCGCGGTTGACTCGACAAGTGTCCCGTCTGGTCCACAAAGACGCTATACTCGACAGCTCCCCCTCTTCCATTACTTGCTCCCTTTCCCAAGAGCCTCCCCATGGAAGCAACCTCCATCTTTGCCATCGCGGCAACGGCCGTGATACCGTTCGTCTCGCTCTCATCACTCTCCATCTATCTTTCCTCCCACCCAGCCTCGCCTGCGTATTCGCTTCTAAAGAGAGGCGGCGTCCAGCTCCCTTCCTCCTCCGACGAGGCACTCGCTGCAGCTCCTCGCGATGCGTTTGAACTCGAGGACCCTTTGGTCCTCACCAACGGCGTACCCGTCCGCGAAGAGCAGTTCTGGCGTTCACAGTGGCTTCTCAAGCTTGCCTTGCTGTTGACCCTCATCCCTCCTTTCCTCGCCAACCTTGCCCTCCTGGTTCTCACCCTCATCTCCGTCGAGGGCCTCGAGGAGCACGAGAAGCTGCGTGCAATCCTTCTGCCCTCACTTCTCATCCCGGCGCAGGTGGTGACCATCGTTTTGACATGTGTCTACTTTCAACAGAAAGAGACGCGCACCCACTGGCCCACGACGATCCACCTGGCGTCCACCCTTGTCACACAGTTTATCGTTCTCACCGGCCTGGCCATCATGCCAACGACGCCGATGCCATCGTCCCCAATCAGCTTCACTACGCTCGCCGCCCGCATGGACGCATTCGGTATCGCCCCCGTCAAGGCTATTACCGTCCTCACAGCTGCCCTCCCCGTCTTGACCTTCTTCCCCTTCCTCATCATCTGCCTGGCTCGCCGTGGCCCTGCCATGTACATGCCCCTCAAGGACATTTACCCGGCCAAGATTGTTGACGCCGTGCCAGCCGACCACCCCGCTCTCAACCCCAACCTTCCCAACGTCAGCGCCCAGGTTCAGTGTACGGTCGTGGAATGGATTCTGTTCTCGTACACGGACGTGGTGATCGAACGTGCCAAGGTCAGCGACTCGATGGACGTTCCCGACCTCCCCGTCCTTGTCGCCAACATGCGTGCTCTCAAGAACTATTTGAGCATGAAGCGCGTCTACGGCCGTCAGCGTTCTCGTCTCGGGAAGAAGGAGGGCTTCAACCTCCTCTTCAAGCTTGCCAAGGTCAACAAGGGTCTGCTCATCGCCCAGACTGTCCTTGCTGTCGTCACCGCCGTCGGCTACTACGCTCCTCACATGGTGCTCAACTTCTTCATCCGCTACCTCGAGAACGACCCCGCTCGTACCCACCCGGCCTGGGGATGGCTCTTTGCCCTCGGTCTCTTCGTGTCCAACGCCCTCATCTACATCATGTCGGGCATCATTTGGTCCATTAGCTCCACGCTCCTCACCGGTCGCTTCAAGCTGCAGCTCAACACGATGTTGTTCAGCAAGACGCTGCGCAAGAAGGACATTGCTGCTCCTGGTGACGACACCGGCGCCGTCGGTGGTGTCAAGGAGGAGGCTGAAAAGGCCAAGAACAAGAAGGACAAGAAGGACAAGGGCGAGGAAGAAGAGGAAGAAGAGGCTGTCACGTCAAAGTCTCAGATCATGACCCTCTTCACTGTGGACGTTGACCGTGTCACCGAGTTTATCCACTACTCGTTCGCCGTTGTTGACTCGCCCACGGAGATTGTGATTGCCACCATGATGCTGTACTGGATGCTCGGCACTTCGGCTTTCTGGGGCCTGCTCGCTTCCATCCTCTGCATGCCTCTCAACCACCTCGCCTCCAAGTTTGTTGTCACCGCCCAGGAGAACCTCATGAAGACTCGTGACCAGCGCACGGCACTCATGAACGAGGTCCTCCAAGGTGTGCGCATGCTCAAGTTTATGGCCTGGGAGCGTTCGTTCGAAAAGCGCATCAACACCATTCGTCGCAACGAGCTCTCGTGGCAGGCCCGCAACTACCAGATTGAAGTGGCCTTCAACTGTCTCTGGGCAATCACTCCCGTGATTGTCACCGTTGTCTCGTTCATCCACTTCACCCTCGTCCGCGGCCAGCCCCTCACCCCGTCCAAGGCGTTCACCTCGCTCGCCGTCTTCGCCGAGCTCCGTTTTGCCCTCAACGCTCTCCCCGAGTGCTTTATCCAGGCCCTCCAGGGCTTTGTCTCATGTCGCCGTATTGAAAAGTACATGTCGCTTGCCGAGGTTTCCGATGTGGAGACCTTCCCCGGCGGTGATGTCGTCCTCAACTCGGCCACATTCACTTGGCCCAGGGACGACTCGTCTGCTGGCGCCAAGTCTACCGCCCCGACTCCCCGCGCTGCCTTCACGCTCGCCGACCTCACCCTCCGGTTCCCCCAGGGCAAGCTTTCTCTGATCTGCGGTCGTCTCGGCTCTGGCAAGTCGCTTCTCCTCGCCGGTCTCCTGGGCGAGGCCGACCTTCTCTCGGGTCAGTCCATCTGTCCTCGCTCTGAGCCAGACACCATGTCTCGCTTTGACGCCAAGGTCAACGACGACAACTGGATCCTCCCTCACATGGTCGGCTACGTCCCCCAGCAGGCCTGGCTCCAGAATGCGAGCATCAAGGACAACATCGTCTTTTCCAGCCCCTGGAACGCCGAGCGTTACGCAAAGGTCATTGAGGCGTGCTCCCTCACTACCGACTTGGAGATTCTCGAGGACGGTGACGAGACCGAGATTGGTGAGAAGGGTCTCAACCTGTCTGGCGGCCAAAAAGCCCGTGTCTCGCTCGCTCGTGCGGTCTACTCTCGCGCAGGCGTCCTCTACCTCGATGACGTTCTCTCGGCCGTCGATGCGCACACTGCTCACTTTATCATGGACAACTGCTTCAACGGTCCCATGATGGCCGACCGCACCCTCCTCCTTGTCTCGCACCACACCGCCCTCGTCTCCCCATCGGCCGCCTACATTGTCGCTCTTGAGAACGGCGATGTCAAGTTTGCTGGCACTCGCGCCGACTTTGTTGAATGCGGTCTCATGAAGGAGCTCGACGCAGAGGACCCCGAGGGTCCCACTGTCGGCGAGAAGCTCGAAGAGAAGACTGTCGAGGAGAACATTGCGTCGTCCTTCAAGCCCGGTCACAAGGCTGTCATGAGCCTCAGCGGAACCGCTGGCCTCTCGGAGCCCAACTCGGAGACCAGCTCGATCGCTCCTACGGACGACGAGCTCACGGCTGCTGGCGCATCCACGCCCGAGCTCGTCAAGGCGAAGACTCCCCGCAAGCTCATCGAGGACGAGAAGCGCGTCCGTGGCCGTATTGCCCTCCCCGTCTGGATGACCTACTTCCGTGCCCTCGGCGGTCCCGTGTGGTGGATTTCCTTCATCCTCACCCTCGTTATCGCCGCTCTCGTCCCCATTGCTGAGCAAGGCTGGGTGACCTACTGGTCGCGTTCGGCTCTGCCTAACAGCGGGGAGACGGCCCACTCCCCGACTTACTACGTGCTGGGTTACGCCATCATCTCCATCCTCGGTTGCTTCCTCTCCAACGCCCAGTTCGCCGTCACCTACTTTGGCTCCCTCCGTGCCTCGCGCATCCTGCACTCGCGCATGCTCGAGTCGGTGCTGTTCGCCACACTCCGTTTCCACGACACCACCAGCCGTGGCCGTCTACTCAACCGTTTTGGCAAGGACATTGAAGGTCTCGACTCGGCCATGGGCGACCACCTCGTCCGTTCCATCCAGTACGCACTGAACGTTGTCAGGACACTCGTCACTATCACCTACGTCGGCGGCTGGCCGTTCATCTGCGCTGCCCTTCTCATGTTCGTTGTCTACTACCGCGCTGGGTCCATGTACGGCCAGGCGTCTCGCGACATGCGCCGTCTCGACTCGGTCACGCGTTCACCCCTCTACTCGCTCTTTGGCGAGACCGTCTCAGGTGTCGCCGTCATTCGCGCCTTTGGTGCCAGCACCGTCGCCCTTTCGGAGATGATGCATCTGGCCGACACCAACCTGATCGCCTTTTTCTGGGCGTGGACCGTCAACCGCTGGCTCTCGGCTCGCTACAACCTCCTCTCGGCCCTGCTTGTCGGCGTCACCGCCGCGGCCATCCTTGTCGCTCCCCGTGTGGACGCCGCCATGGCTGGTTTCGCCCTCTCGTTTGCCGCCTCCATCATGCACGACCTCCTCTTCGTCGTCCGGCGTTTTGTTCAGCTCGAGCAGTCCATGGTCGCCCTCGAGCGTATCAAGGAGTACTCCGAGGTCCCCCAGGAGGCACCAGAGATTGTCGAGCCCCGCCCGGCTGCCGACTGGCCCGCCGAGGGTGCCGTTGATGTCCAGGACCTGGTTATCCGCTACGCCCCCGATCTCCCCGACGTTCTCCACAGCATTTCGTTTTCGGTGCAGCCTCGCGAGAAGATTGGTATTGTCGGCTCGACGGGTTGCGGCAAGTCGACGCTCGCCCTGTCATTCTTCCGTTTCGTCGAGGCCACCTCGGGCAAGATTACCATTGACAACGTCGATATTGCCAAGATTGGTCTTACCGACCTCCGTTCCCAGATCATGATTATCCCCCAGGACCCAACCATTCTGTCCGGTACGCTCCGTTCGACTCTGGATGTGTTTGACGAGTACGACGATGCCGACATTTACGAGGCTCTCCGCCGTGTCCACCTCTTGACCGCTGACGAGGAGGTCGGCCCCGAGGCCGCCGCCGCTGCCGCTGCCACGTCGTCTACTTCGCAGCAGGACGGCGAGGCCGAGCGCAACGCCAACGTCTTCCGCGACCTCTCCCACCCTGTCTCTGAAGGAGGCGACAACTTCTCCTCGGGCGAAAAGCAGCTCATCTGCATGGCCCGCGCCATTCTCCGCCGCAACAAGGTTCTCTTCATGGACGAGGCCACCGCCTCGATCGACTACGAGACGGACGAGCTCATCTCCAAGACCATCCGCCAGGAATTCAGCGACTCGACCATCCTGACCATTGCGCACCGTATCCACACCATTATCGACTTTGACAAGGTCCTCGTCATGCACCGCGGTTCGATCGCAGAGTATGCCTCGCCCGCTGAGCTGCTGCGCGACCACAAGAGCAGGTTCTACGGCCTGTGCAAGGCCACGGGCAAGAGCGAGTTCAAAAACCTCCGTGAGATGGCTTTCGATGCCGAGCGCAGGCGCAAGGAGGGCGACCAGCCGCTGGTCGAGGTGTAAAAGTGGTGGAGGGAGATATACCCCCCAGAATTGCAAGTATCAAAAGATCACAATCGACATCAAATGTCCTGTACTAGAAAACACATACAGTTGGAATGCAAAGTCCCTTTTTTTTTTTTGCTCGCCGTCGAAGAACATGACGTTGACTGCGTACTGCATGAGGCGTCCCTGTCACTATCTTGAGTTACGCAGGGGATTGAGCCTGGTGAGATTATTACACGGTAGGAAAGGCGGACGGTCTGGAATGCCTCAGCGGCACGCAGTGGCGCAGTGGTTATGTCATGGTGCTCACCGACTGTCCACCGCCAGTCCACCGCAGTCCACATACGGAGCACAGAAAGGGGAAACAAAAGGTGACTGTCTACCCGGAGCCCAGATAAGGGGAGCGTTAATTACCCGAGCGGCACGGTCCCAGTCCGCCCGTCGATATCGACCTGGGGGGGTGGGGGGAGCCTTCTCTCGGCCTTTGATTGGCTTCCCGAGGCCACAGCGGTTCGCGTAATCATTGGCATGCTTCTGCACACGGTTAGTCGTATCGCCATGCGATGGATAGTATACACCAAAGGATTCGAGGAGGAGTGGGCAGGTGGCGCTGTCATTGTTCCGGGTATTTGGTTCCAAAATGGGTGTGAGACCGCCGATGTGGTCTTGGCATGATACCACACCGCAGCTTCCAACGACAATGTGGCCAGTGAACGCGCTCCAATATTCGGGACTTTGTGGGCAAGGCGCGTGCACCATAAACAATCCCATAATTCAAGTATAATCCACAGCTCATTACTAACTACAACTTCCGCAACTGAGACGCTTGCCTAAATATTAATGATCTTCTCATAGAAGCCGGCACCGCTCTTCCTGAGGCGCTTGCCCCAGATCATCATGAGCAGCCCACTGCCAGTCATACAGATGCTGACAATGGCTGCCGTAATAGCCCAGATCTTGAACCCGGCGTCGAACGCCCACGGCGTGATCGCGTAGCTGAAGCCAAATGAAATGCCCATCGCGAGCAGCGTAGGAGAGAGAATGTAGGGTGCACCCTTTTGAACCTCGAAGCGGGGCCCACTCTGGTCCTTTGGCTGGATGCCGTGGTAGGCGTCAAAAGCGTAGTTGATGGCGATCAGGTTGGCGAGCGGGCCGGCGATGGTGATGACAAACTCGCCGAGCACAAACACGATCCAGTGGGCTCCGTAGTAAGGACCCAAACCCATCATGAGACATCCGATGGGTGACAGGATGGTCGGGATGATGGATAACGACAGCTTGTCCTCGGGTTCAGACACACCACCGTTCTGACGAGCCTTGCGGATAGTCCACCAGTCCGTGATCCAACCTGCCGCAAGCGCGCCCGGGATGTTGGCCAAGAGCGGGGACACGAAAGTGAGGCCTACCATGTTGGGCGACATGTTGTACGGCTCGTCTCCGAGGATTCCACTGCTCAGAGCCGAGGTGATATTCGAGTAGATTTGAGTGTAGGCCATAATGACACTGCACCAGAGGAGGATGGGCAGGCGGTAGAACGCAAAGTTCTGGAACCATGTGCGCCAGAGGATACCCCACCAGTGTGGCGACACGGGCGACTTTTGGAATGGACGGGGTCCCGGCCACGGCGTGGTCTTGTGGTTGTACATGTGTGGAGACGCTTCGTACCCAGAGCTGGGGGACGACGACGTGCTGTCCTCGCCATCAACAGCCACAATGTCCGTCGTCGTGGCAGTCATCTTCTCCAAGTCGTAGCGAGACTCTACCGTGGTTTTGTCGATAGTCTCGGCCTCAACCTTGTTGCCATGCTCGGGAACCTTGCGTTCAAAGTTTGTCTCCTCGAGGAAGAGGAAGAGGAACACTGCTGCAAAGGCGCAGCAACCACCGGCAAAGTACGTCGGTCCGTTGAGTCCAAAGCGTGTGTACAGGAATCCAGAGTAGATGGGTACAACGAACGCGCAGCCCCAAATGGCCGAAATATAGACGCCGAACGGGAAGGAACGCTCGTGGTAAAAGAACTGCGAGGATGAGTACATGGATGTTCAAAGCCGACTCACAATGTCAGAAAGGGCCAGTTCAGGAAGGACGTAGACAGGGGAGGTGAAGATGGAGTTGACGATGATAAGACCTGGGGGAGAGGTCAGTTTTACCGATAAACAGCATTAATCACTTGGTACTCACCGACCCATTGGGAGTTGGTGCTGACCAGTGACAGGCAAAAGGGAAAGATGCAGAGTCCCGCACATGTGACAATGAAGATGGGGCGGGTGCCAATCGTGACAGCCAGCGGCTGGCTGAAGAGCGACCACACCTGCTGGAAGAAGTAGAGATAGCCTGCACCCGTGTTGATCTGGTCGAGGGTCAAGCCAGTCTCCTCTGACAGGGCGTCGTAGATGGGGTACAGTGAACCCATGCCGGCGCACGACGCCATGACCCACATGACCATGCAGATGACATACAGCCACTTGCGGCGCAGGGTCCAGTTGAGGGGGTCGTTGGGGTCAGACGACGGTACGGGCGTGAGCTTGAAGTTGTCGCTGCCAGTGGCCGAGGTCGTGTCGTCAATGATAACCTTTGTGCCGGGGACATTTAGATCGTTCTTGAGGTCGTCACTCATGTGCCAAAACATGATGGGCAATAATCAAGGGGGAGTGGCGACGGGAAGCGAGTGGAGGATCGGGTGGAAAAGGTCGGATCCGCCCACAGGCAAAGCCTTTAATGATGCACGAGCTGTGGGCCGGGGTGTGCATGGGGATGACAGAGTAGGACAAGTATGTGGAGAGACACGAAAGATCCGAGCTCAAGAACGCTATCTGCACTTCCAACGCCACCGCAGTCACCTTTGCGGCTTCCGGGGTTCAGGCCGGAGTGGTATCCCGGCGTGCAGACTCTGGCGCTGGGCCGGCAGCGGGTGGCCAAACCCCGTCTGCGTGTCGAACGGGCTTGATTGCACTGACCTGAATGGTTTGGGCTGCTGCAACCGCCCATTAACCCATGCCCTCAGCAAAGACAGCTTGTGTCGAATGTAGAAAGGTGAAGGTGAGTGTGTCAATCCGGTCTGAAATCCGCGCCGTCGATCTGAGCCCCGCAGATCAAATGTTCTCGTGTCAACGATAACACCGACTGTGTTCGCTGCGCAGAGTACCAGCTCGGCTGCCGTATCGTACCCCGCCAGCTCGGACGGCAGCGGGGATCGAAGAAGTAAGCTATCCAGAATACGATCAATGTCCTGAGACAAGCCGCCCGAAGGCGACGCAGGTTGATGCCCGGGCGAGGTATCATTCACAGTCACAGTTCCGGAACTCCTTCTCACCGACCACTCATCATGGCCAAAATGTCGCTCTCGCGCAGCCTGAACACGAGGCTCCAGATGGAGCAATCGGTGACTCGTCAGCCTCGTTCAACATGTTAGGTGTACTTGCTCGAGTGGCCAATGATCATGCACAACCTCAAGACCCATCGCCACCTGGGGCATTGGAAGAGGAGCCGTTTGACCGAGCGCAATTCCTCGCCGAGTTTTGGCAGGATGCCAAAACTCTCGATCCTGACCCATTCGGTGGGGTGGCTGTCTTGGAGCAAGGTATTGAAGAGCTGCATGGTCCTGTATACAGGCCTTCACATGGTGGTCCACCGCAGGACGAGGTCGTGCACGCACGTTTCGACCAACCGCGACTCGATGTAGGGCCAGAGTACGACCTTGTGGCAAACGGCGTAGTGGGCGAGGGTGAGCTCCACAGCCTCCTCGAAGTCTACTGGGAGCGCATCCAGCCTGTTGGTCGTCATCTCGATCCCACAATCCACACAGTCGCCTTTCTGCGAGCTCAGTCTGCCACCCTTACCACAGTAGTGCTCCTTATCGCAGCACAATCCCTCCCCGTCTCCGACTTTGCCAACGGCTTGGTCCAGCGAATCGAGGCGCACCTCGAACTCCTTTTAACACACACCGATACCCAAGGGTTCCAGTCGGTGGAAATCGCTCAAGCACTGTCACTGTTGTGTCTGTTCGTTGGCGGCAACTACCTCAATAGGACTTGGGGGCTCACGGCCAAGGCAGTGGCGATGGCTGTGGAGCTCCGACTGGACATTTCGCCACCGCCAAACTGGACGCTCTCCCCTTCACCACACCACAATGCCAGCCCTATTGCATTGTCCCGCAACGTTCAACGCCTGTGGATGGTCCTGGTAGACTGGGACCGCGCGTGCGCGCTTATCCGCGGGCGTACGCCCATGATCAAAGATCCTCCAAATGTAAACCAGCCACAGCTGCTCCAGTGGTGCAGGGAGCGCGAGGCTCTGAGAAGCGACGGCGTGACGGCCGGATATCCATGCATGCTCGAGGTCGCACTCCGTCTGCAGTCCAACACTGCCCGGCAGCTGGTGCGCCAGTCGACAAGCTTCGACTTTGCCGCACACTGCGCGGTGGTCAACCGCGACCTCACTGCATGGCGCGACACCTGGTTCCCTCACTTCTCTCAAGAAGACCAGCATCGCATTGGGTTCGACATGGAGGGCATGCGTCTCATATTGCTCATGATGCCGTGTGAGTATGGGTTCCTCCGCGGTTGGCCGCCGACTGTCATTGCCGCCGGACGAGACGCCTGCATCCACACCGCCCTACACATCCTTACTCGAACGTTGCCGATCGTGGGCGGGCACGACCCTGTCCTCAAACTGACAAGTCTGTACACGTACCGGTGAGCACCAAGTCACTTCCTCAAAAGCTGAAATCAGCTATTACCGCATTGCATACGCTGGCTTCACGACACTGCGCCTGATAAACACCATCCCCCGGGCCCGCAATGCCGACCTGTTCTTGCTGAGTATTGTGGCAGCACTGGGGCGGCGATTGTTGGACGTGCGACTCCATGCCAACTTTGCGAGCAACACTGTTGTCCTTGGGGGCCGCCTGTTGCAGGCCGCACAGCAACTGGCAGCGGTACGCCTTCCTGATGGAGGTGACAGTGTTGGCATCAGAGCGGCAGGTGACCGGAACACAACCCCCGGCAACACTGACTGGCTCCTCGACCTCGTATGTGACGGACAACAGCTGGACGCCAACACGTTTGGAGGCGACTTTACGGAGTGGTCGCTTTTCTCTGGCATGAGCACGGGGTTGTTTGGCATGTTTGACCAGAGCAGTGTAGATAGCATGTCGTTTGTGCCCAATCTGGGCGAATAGGTTGCATGCAGAAGCAGAGTGTATCATTGTGTCCCCCACAACCGCACACATGCCATGTCGGTTAACTGCTTCCTCCGAGCCGTCTCAGCGTTGCTTATCGACTTGGATGGCAGCATGGACATACGCCACCCGCAGTGCGTTCCACGACCCATATCTGGTATCCGGCTTGCTCTCCGGGGTGCCCACCGTCATGTGCCTTATCGCGGCCATGTCCGTCTGCTCCGGCTCCCAAACGCGACGTGCAT
The DNA here is from genome assembly GCF_003942205.1 of Apiotrichum porosum. Classification (NCBI taxonomy): domain Eukaryota; kingdom Fungi; phylum Basidiomycota; class Tremellomycetes; order Trichosporonales; family Trichosporonaceae; genus Apiotrichum; species Apiotrichum porosum. Next base: position 37,785 of record NW_021167129.1, on the reverse strand, counting down.
TATCAACTCTGTGTTGCACCCTTCTCACCACCTTACACGACACCATGCCTGCTTTCCCGCAACAATTCACCTCAACCGTCTCGCACTGGCAGCAGACTGTGCGTTCTGAGCTTGTTCTCCTCTAACTGCCACAGGACCGCGGCCCCACGTCGCTGTGGAATCATGGGCGAGATGCACCACTGCCAACCGAGGTCGTCGACTATGTCATTATCGGTGCGGGCATCACGGGCGCGTCAATGGCCTACCAGTTGAGCCGGGCTGGCGGTGCAGCCGATGGCAAGTCGGTTGTCATCGTAGATGCGAAGGACGTGGCATCGTGTGCTTGTAAGCCGATTAAGTATCCAGAACGGGTACTGACACTTCAGCTGGACGTAACGGCGGCCACGTTCCACAGCAGACCTGGCACATGCTTGGATACTGGATGGCGCCGCTGTCCGCAGGCGGAGGGGGTCTGACACTTGAGGAGGTGGTTGAGATCCTCATGTTTGAGCAGGAGAATCTGGAGCTTGTGGAGAGCATCATCAACAAAGAAGGAATCGATGCCGACTTCAAGAAAGCCACGCGGTACGAAGTTCTAATGTCCCCAAAGGCGGCTGCGGACAATCAGCGCCTGTACAGTCTCTTCAAGTCGGTAATCGACAAGGATCCAAAGTACATGGGCCGCAAGTTTGATGTTGAATTCTTCGACAGCCCCGAAGCGGCCCAAAAGGCCAGTCGCAAAACGAGTTGTCCTTGGGGGCACGTTGGCTGACTCGAACAGCTCACACGGGTTAACGGGGCACTCGCGGTCAACAAGGTGGTTGCTGGGTCGTGGCACCCACACCGTGGTGTGTCGGCGTTGATGCGCCTAGCTCTGGGGTCGACCGTCTCCGACGTCAAGTTCTTCTCGTGGACGCCGGTCGCAGCACTGGGCGAGAATGCCGATGGCACCATCTCTGTCAACTGCGGCGACCGTGGAATCATCACAGCCCGCAATGTCATCGTCGGGACGAGTGCGTATACCCACCATATCCTGCCCGAGCTCAAGAGCATGTAAGTATCTACCCATGGGAGAGGGGGACTGATTCCAGACTCACGGGGACGCGCATTCAGGCAGGACTCGTGGTGCCGCCCGCAACATACAGTGGCGATCAGGCTCTGGATGGGACGTACGCAATTGAAAGGTCAACGTATTTGATCCAGACACCCTCGTCGGGGCTGGTCTTCGGACCCTACAACTCTGCTGTGTATCGCAACGGCCTTTCAAAAGCGTCGGAGATGTACGGGACCGAGGACGACAGTGTGGTGACTCCCTCCTGGCGACAGTGGATGGCCGAGTACTGCAAGAACACATTTGCTGGGTGGGGCGAAGAAACGCCAGGTTTCGAGGGACTCACAAAGATGTGGAGCGGAATCATCGACCACTCGCTCGACCAACTACCACTCGTTGGTGAGGTGCCGGGCCGCAGGGGAGTGTACTTGGCTGTGGGGTTCAGTGGCCAGGGAATGGCCCTCATCCCGAACATTGCCCGTGGCCTTGCAAACCAACTCAAGACGGGAGAGTGGGACGAGTCAGTGCCGCGAGCGTTCAAGATCACCCAAGAGCGCCTCGATCGTATCCGGAACGAAGCACTCCAGGTCAAGGATTACCCCGAGACGGGGTAGAGTCTGTCGCCACTATGTAGACCCGGTTTCTGGATGTATGCAGATATGCAAAGTGGCTAGTGGCCAGTACCGCGAATTGACGGGTTGGCCTTTTTGCTTCCTTTTTTCTATTTATTTGGTCACTTTTCGATTACCGACGCTGTACTGCACATGACTGGAAGGTCTGACCTCTCGGATGAGTTTGCTTGAAGAGAAAACGCATTCGCAGGCCACTTTACACATTGTAATACGGACTGCTTGATACTGCATGCATCGTCTCACCAAAACAAACATTAATGGCCTTTCAGTGGCCCAGTCGAAACATGGATTTTGAATAGTGTGGTTACATATGTGACCACTGGCATAATACACATCTGACGACGTACTAGCGGAGATACGTGCTGTCATTGCATACGTAGTAGGCCGGAAGCACGCTCATTCTGTCGCCTCTCCTTTGCTGGTCCTGTCAACGGAGGGGCTGGAGGCTTCACTCTCCGGCCCACGGCATTATCGGCATGGATTGGGTCGCAGATAGGGAGCCGGAATCCACATGGCATGTCTGCACGATCTGCACTCCGGTCAATTCCCGGAGGTCTGGTTGCCGGTGGCTCTTGTCGGGCAGCACCCGGGGTCTACACCTGGGGACCTTCTGATAACTGGCGCAGACAGACCCGTTCGCGTCAACGTGGAGAACACACCAAAGTGAACATAGATACATATAGACGCTAACGTTATTACTGTCTCAAGCACCCCCGAACCGACATCTTCATCACCATGACCGTCATCCCCGCCACGGACAGTGCTACGCACGCTGCCATTGAGATCCCCGGATTGGGCAAGATCACAGTGCCCATTGGGCTTTTTATGTAAGTACGTCTTATCGCATCATTTGAATCTGACAGCAGCAATAACGAATGGGTCCTACCCACCAAGGGACAGACATTCACCGTTGTCGACCCTTCTACCGCACTCCCAATCGTCGACGTCGCGCATGCTATGGCCGAAGACGTTGACCGAGCCGTTCACGCCGCCCGCGCGGCGTTTGAGACAACCTGGGGGAACAACGTTAGCGGCGCTCACCGCGGCAACTGTGAGTGGGTCAGTGACATGGCGGCAGCTGACGACAGTGCTCAACAAGCTTGCCGACCTAATGGACCGCGACGTTGCCACGATTGCAGCCCTCGAGTCGCTCGACGCTGGCAAGGGCATTTCAGTCGCAACTAGCGGTGACGTCCCCGAGTCCGCCAACTGCCTCCGTTACTACGCGGGGATGGCCGACAAAGTGCACGGCCAGACGATTGACCAGTTTGGTGGCAAGAAGCTTGCGTATACGCTCAACCAGCCCATTGGTGTGTGCGGACAAATGTGAGTTGCGCTAGTGTGTGTATCTCGCTCACAACCGCAGCATTCCCTGGAACTACCCTCTGATGATGTGGGCGTGGAAGGTTGCACCGGCGCTCGCGGCGGGATGCACAGTTGTGATGAAGCCTTCCGAGCTCACACCTCTGTCTGCACTCTACATGTGTGACCTCATCAAGGAAGCCGGGTTCCCAGCCGGTGTGGTCAACACGGTCCCAGGCCTTGGCTCGACTGCGGGCGAGGCCATCTCGCGGCATCTCGACATCGACAAGGTATGTAGGTGCCAGTGCATTCCGTGCACAGACTAATCCCCCAGGTCGCATTCACTGGGTCTGTGGCCACGGGTCGTCGTATCTCCGTCGCAGCGGCCGAGTCCAACCTCAAGAAGGTCACACTTGAGCTGGGCGGCAAGTCGCCTGCTCTGGTTTTCCCCTCTGCCGACCTCGACCAGGCGGCCAACTGGCTCGGTCTAGGCATCTTTTACAACTCGGGCCAGGATTGCTGTGCCTCCTCCAGGGTGTACGTTCACGACAGCGTTTACGACAAGTTTGTGAGCTTGCTCAAGCTCAAAGCCGAGACGTGCAAGGTCGGCCTACCTTCTGACGAGAACACGTCGTTTGGACCCCTCATCTCGGCTGGTCAGCGTGACAAGGTTTTGTCCTACATTGACTCTGCCCGGGAGGAAGGCGCCACCATTACGGCCGGCGGCAAGCGATGGGCTCAGGCCGAAGGGTTCTTTGTTGAGCCGACCGTCCTCACAGACGTCAACCAGAACATGAAGGTAGTGCGTGAAGAGATTTTCGGGCCAGTGGTCGCTGTGGGAAAGTTCTCGACCGAGGAGGAGGGAGTGCATCTCGCCAATGACACGCCCTACGGTCTCGCCGGTGCTGTCTTTTCGTCAGACGCCAGCCAGGTAACCCGTGTGGCAGCCAAGATCAATGCCGGCACCATCTGGATCAACAACTACTGCGCGCTCAGCAATGGTGTACCATTCGGCGGCTTCAAGCAGTCAGGCATCGGACGCGAGCTTGGAACGGCAGGCATCGAAGCGTATACCCAGATTAAGGGTGTGCACCATAACCTTACCGAGGTGATGTCGTGGCCATTCTGAGGGGGCCGTGGAATGTGCTTTGCATTCGAGCTGTCGGGTGATTGTGAGGATGAGGTAGTTGATGCAAGCTTCAGACTTCAATATTCCGCGGACCCAAGTCTTACAGAGTTCTCAAATTGACTCGGACTGATTGGGTATGTTGGGTATTGACCAGTCCAACAAGGTCCTCCGGCTAGCATTGGGAAGCACTACCGAGGATTGTATGACGCAGTCAGAGATGTCGGGAATAGCAGAGGCAAGTGAGCCTTCCCTAGTGTCGCGCCTGGGCCGATGATGTACCATGTCCCCCTCTCATGACTCATATGTCCCCGTCGTCTGCCCTTCACCCTGACCGAGCTTCTGCACAGTCCATAATCTGACAAGCACCATCATTGCCTGTGACACATAATCCGACCGTTGGTTCAAACAGAGCGGCAAAAGAACATGCATTATCAATCCAACGACGACGACTTGCCCAACTCCCATTATTCGACTGTTTGCCTACTTGCTTCCACATCACTCCATATGATGCCTGCCGGCCACCTCCCCTTTGACGGACGTTGGACGCCGTCGCTATTCAGTCGTCACGCCACTGCTCGTCGTACTGCGGTGGGACCTCCTCCTGCGAGGCTACTGCCAGTCGTCCTCCATCGTGGTGCTGGAGGACCTCGCCGCTCTGCGAAGGTGCCGCGACCGGAACCGAAATGCTGGTGGTGGACTCGGGGCCAATCTTCCGTGACTGGGATGAGGAGGCTTGGTGCGACTCACTGATAGCGGTTCCACCGGACGAAGTGGCTATCCCGCTATCCGTCTGTGTGCCTGACTCTTCGCGGTGAAGTCCCTCCATGTAGTCGGTCACGACCCCATGCTTGTCCCTCGTAGTGACTGTCGGTGTGTTTGCCGTGATTTGGCTCATTGACGGGGACGTAATGGGTTCGGGATCAGTTGTGCGGCTGACCAGCAGGTCTGCGTACGGCGAAATGAGATCGACACCAGTGACCTGAGATTCTTCGCGGTGGCGCCGGTATTCCTTTTCGGCCAGAAAGTTGCCCAGACGGCGCCGGCAGCAAAAGTAGATGATGAGCGTAAAGATGGCAATGGCACCGACGACGGCCCCGCAGGCGATTCCGGCGACAGCGCCGGTCGTAAGACTGCGATGTCAGTTAGCTACAGATTACGAATTGCCAATGTACCCTGTTGGGGCAGCTAAGCTTGTATGGGCTAGCACACTCGTAGTTGACGACGGTGGCGTGATTGTCGACGACGCCGAGGACGAACTGTCTGTCGATACCAAGGTTTCCAACGAGGCTGACGATGTGGGTGGGTTGAGGCACGATGTATCCCCTGGCTGAACTGTCAAGGGCGCAGAGTACGAAACAGCACCCGTGGCATCCTTCACACTCAAGACGACATACGCGCCGCTTAAAAGGTTGACTGGCCAGTATACGGGCGACCCTGCGATTTCGGTCTCAATAGTTTCAACGGGAGAACCCCGCACATTGTTGCCTGGTAGGACATATCTGGAGAAGAATGGCGGTGAGTTGATATAGCCAACAGCGTTGCTGTTCCGTGCAATTTTTTATCACAAACTCACAGTTCAAAGGGTGATACTCCGCCCACCCAGCTGACTATGATGCCCTCTATGTGTGTGAGCGGCCTAGTTTCGGTTGACCTGCCCACTGCTGATGACTAACGGCATACAACCAGGACTGGCTTGTGCAGTCAGTTTTGTGAAAGACCATAAAAGAAACGAAGCACGGTAACGTCACCCCCCGCGCCACTGTGGCGCGCTCACCACTCACCGGGGAATTGAGCGTCAACTGTTGACCGTAGACGATCTCTGCAATAACAAGGCCCAGCGCCGCGGCAGACCAGAGAGGCATTGCGGAACAGATATATGGGTGATAATGATCGCCACGACGTTGAAGTGACGGGCTGCACTGTCGAGTGCTGGTGTATGAATGTAATATGTATGTAAGGAGAATCTGCTGCCTTGTGGGAGGGAACCTTACCGGGCGCCTCGACTGGTCCCAGCAGCACCCTCGGACCTCTGTGATTGCGATACAGCACCGCCCATTGGTGCCCTTACCCGGGTGACTGGATGCAGGTTGGGCACAGCAGTACGGCAGGATGTACAAGATCGCGGCAGATGCGTTTGTACATACCACAGATCCAATAACCGGCAGTCCATCAATTGATGGGAGGTCTCGACTGTCCATCGCGCCGAGGCTATTAGTGGTGGTCGTCAGAGCGGACGTGTGTACAGCATGTACATACAGCATGCTCTCTCCGCTCTTGTTCTGGATCACGGGACGCCTCATCCGTACACCCGCTTTCGTCCGTGGATCTGTGGAGATCTGTGGCCGGTGGCCTGTGGACGCAAATAGCCCCCTCGCACCCGCGGCAATGCGCGGAGACGCGCTCCACACTCTGGCGGCCCGGAGCAGGTCGCAACGATCACCACATGTCCGTCAAGTTGGTCGTGGATCCCAAGCCGTCAGTTGTCCAGTAGCTAGCTAGTAGTCTTCCAGCAGCTATTGGCCGGTGGCCAGTGGCCGGTGGGCTACCAGGAATCTGCAATCGCAGCGAGAGATCCCGAGAGTGATGGCCGACATCATTACCACTGGCGGCGTGTGCCGCGGCGTTGGCTGGTGTGGAGGACCTCACCTTTGCGAAAGCGTAGCGTACCACGTTGTCTGGCATGACCACTGTTGAGACACGCTTGGTAGCGTTGCCGCTGCACCGCTGGTGGTGGTGCTCATTGCGGCGCTGTGACCTGTGGACGGCTTCGAAGGCGTCCACCGACCCCACGCGATTATTGTCACCTCCCCGCCGACGATGACGTCACCACTCCCCAAGCCCAAGGTGCCTCCCATCGCAGTCGTACCCTCTGCGCAGCCAGCGGATGTCACCACACCTCTTATCAGCTGCAAAACGAGAGCGAGCCAGCTTGCGCCTGTTGCGGGAGGAACTGGGATCCCACAGATCCCTCAAGGTCTATGCAGGCACAACAGCTTGTCGTGCTTGGATGGCTCTTGGATGGATCTTGTCCGTGCATAAGTCTGTGGGTATCACTTGTTTCTTTCCATGTGGGGAGGTTTGCAATGTGGCCCTCAGTGCCCTCTGCAGCAGTGGGCAAGTGGGCAAGTGGGTGTAACAAGCAATCCAGCAGGGATGAAGTATTGTTCTGTTCCCACCGTCCTTGCTGCTTTAAGCTTACTCGATGCCGACGGGTGGTGTGGGTGGGTGACACAATTTCCGGGAGGATGGCTGGGACTGGATCTGTACATCTGTGCTGCACGCGCCCCCAGCATCGCATGGAGAGCTGGCGTGAAGATGTCTTGCGTTAATTGCGCTGTCTGCAGGACACGTGCAAAGCTTGAGAGCTCTAGAGCTCGGAGCTCCACCGCCACTGGGTCATTCTAGAACGTGAAAGGGTGTGTGGTGCTAAACACTAATGCTTGTGCTTTCGTATTCCTAATGCCCCATTTGGGGCGCGGGCGGAACCAAAAGCTGAGAAGCGTTGCAGTGTGACATGCCTCACGCAATGTCGGCAAAATGACGTAATGACGTTGCTTTGCTTGCATTGAGCCCACCCGCGGCCCACCCAAAAACGGGGTATGTGAACGAACACACGCACACACACATGCACACACACACGCGCACGCACGCACGCACCGAGTATAGCAAGCAGCCTGACACAACACACACCCAAAACAATTCGAACAGGCCACCTCCATTTTGACAAGCCCACCATTGCTTGCCCAACACTCGCGCCATCATAGCTGGCCTCCTCAACACCCACCCCCCAGTGACACCCCCCGGATCGCCTCTGCCTACGGCGGCACCATCGCCCACCATTCCTTCAACACTCTGCTAGGCTTGGCCGCCGCAGTCAATCAGCTCCTGCCCTTGCCACCGTGATGGTACCTGTTCCTCGCTCAGTCGAGGTCGAAGCCCATGCCATCCCCATCGCCTTTCTCAAGGTGAGTGTCCTCTTTTGACTGCCGGGGGTCATGTGTCGCCACCACCGCCCGCCTGCAGTCTCGATGTTGATCCCACCGGCACGGTGTTTGGTTCCCTTTGCTTCCCCTCCACCAACCATGTGCCGAGCACTGACCATCACAGGCGTATCCATTTCCCGCCTTTGTCCTTCGCATTAGAGCTGCGCCAGGCCACAATGATATGCGCAGAGAATCATCTGCTAGCTTGGAGACTGATCTGCAGGACGCCAACGTCCCAGGTTTACCAACACCCAGAATCTCGCCCCCTCTCCTCGCCCACCTTGACGCTGTAAATGGCAACCGTGACCTGCACACAGCTTCACCCCCGCTCCACCGGGACCTCGACTTTGTGCATGCTCCGATGCCAGCGTATGCACCTCATCTCCTCGTCTGGGCAAATGACGCGTGGACCAACCTGTCGGATGGCTGCTACTTTCGTGACATTGTGGAGCCACACGCCCTGGTCGCGTTTGAAAGCTGGGTGCAGAGCGACTCGACAAAGGACAACACCTGCAAGTTGTCACTCCCCCGACAACACGTCACTCTCCACCTGGTCAAGACGCGACATGTCATCCCCACTTCGGCCCCGTGCTTTGGCACATGCCCCTACGCGTTCGTTGTCATCACATCCGTGCAGATAACTCAGATGGCTGGAACAACGGCTGTGGGCTCGTTGCAGACGCCGTCAGCTATAGCCCAGAAAGGACTCGCTGCTGGCATGCAGAGCAAGTCACCTGGAGGGCGATACGGCGACCGAGACCCCATGACACCACGTCGAAAACCGGAAGCCACAGGGCGAAACACAAAAAGCCTGCTGCGAGACGAGGTGAATTGTTGCCAGCTGGGCTGAACTGACTCATAACACAGAACTCAACATCCGAGCCCAACCGTGAAGCCTTGCGCAAAGGACGCAGCGCACCCGACTCTTTTGGCGTTTTTGATGTCACTGCGCGCCGACAGCAAGCTCTGATCCAATGCCGAGATTTGTTCAAGCAAACAGATTGGTCCAAGACTCCGTTGGGCCCTTTGTCTGGCTGGCCAACCGAGGTCACCACAATGGTCCAGGTCGTACTCGACTCGCCAACTCAAGACGCCATTTGGCTCGGAGAAAACCAGACCATGATCTAGTAAGTCATTCACTGTCCCTCACACCGGCTGACAGTTCAGTAACCAGCACTACGCTCAGTTCGTGCCCCACCCACAGTCGTTTGCACGGCCTGCGTGTGAAGTGTGGTTCCACGTGTGGGACATCCTGTCAGGCTTAGCGGAACGGTGCATGGAGGGTGAGCCCATCTACGTGGAAGACCGAATCATCTTCTACCTCCGAGGGGACCGGGGTCACTTTCTGGAACGATACCACACGTGGTCCATGCTTCCCATCCACCTTAAGGATGATCCCGAAGGCCGCCCAAAGGCCATCTACTTGTCTTCGTTTAACACTACCGACAAGGTCATTGCTTCTCGACGACTTGATACGTCACGCGTTCTCGTCGAGTCGCTTGTCCCCGTTACCACTACCGCCGAGTACTTCCACACCGTGGCCCAGGTCATTGACGATAACCGCACCGACCTTCCCTTTGCGATTCTTTACAGCGTGTCAGCGCAAAACGAACAAGCCTTGTCTGCCGATCCGACCGGGACGCGCACTGTGGATATCCGCCTGGAAGAAACAGCCGGTGTCCCGGACGACCATCCAAATGTTCCGCGTCAGCTGTCCCTGACAGTCCCCGTATCCCATACCTCGCCATATGCGGCAACCTCCGACGTGGAGCGCGCCGATCGCGTGTCCGACTGGCTTTCATCGTCTCCTGCCCCATCTGTCAGGTCCTTCGGATCAAACAACCCAGGAGGCCGGCAGCCTGTCATTACCAGTCCAGAAACGGGGTCGTGGCCCATTCACAAGGCTCTTACAACGGGTAACTGTGTCCTTGTCGACTGTTCCGAGCTGGTAAAGGGCTTTGAGATTCGCCAATGGGATGTGCTGCCAGACCGAGCCCTGGTCATTCCTATCCTCACTGATGGCGGCAGAACTCCTCGCGCTGTCGTTATTATTGGACTCAACGTTTGTGCTGCGTTTGACCCCGAATACGAGGACTGGATCAACATCATGCGCGGACATCTCACAGCATCGCTGGCCAGTGTCCAAGCATTCGAAGCCCAGGTCTCTGCTCAACTCGAGAGCGAGCGCATCGAACGAGCCAAGTCGGCATGGCTTCGCAGTGCTGCCCTTGAACTCCGTTCACCCATCACCCTCATCGCAGGTCCATTGGATGAGCTCCTGATGTCTGAGCTCAGCTATCGACAGCGACACACGCTCAAGATCGCTCAGCGGAACGTGTACCGGCTTCAGCAGCTTGTTTCGTCCCTGCTCTTCTTTGGTCGCGTGGAGCAAGGCGCCGTACGGCCCCAATTTGTGCCCCTTGATTTGGCCAAGTTCATCACCAGCCTTACCGACTTGTTCCGGCAGCCTGTCGAGCGGCTTCGCATTGACTTCCGCGTTGAGATTGAGCCATACGCCGGGTTTATTGTTTTTGACCCGCTAATCATTGAAACGGTATTGTCCAACCTCATCAGCAGCACTATTAAAGCGAGCAAGAACGGTACAATAACTGTGCGTGTGTCATACACGTCGGAACAGGCAGATATCGCGATCTTCACGACGTCCGTGTTACCAGAGGTCGAGTTTGCCGCCGAACACAACGTTGTCGACGGAGGCGCTGCATCGGATCCGACAACAGCAGGGCTGGGACTAGGTCTTGTCCTTGCCAATAAGCTACTTCTACTCCATGGCGGCTCCCTTATGGTTCGCCGCACGTGCGCCGAGGACATCGGTGTTGGCAAAGGATCGGCTGTCATCTCGCGTCTGCCGTTGCGTCACGAGTCGCCAGAAGAGGAGGACGCGCCGCTTGACACTCCGTTCGGATCATACGGTCGTGAGATGGCCAAGGACATACTACGCGTGATGGTGGACGACGACGACCACAGCAGCCACAGCGGCGAGTCGTCCAATCAGAGCAACGTGTACTCGTTTGCCGAGGGCCTCATGTTCGAGGAATCCGATCAGCTACTTCTGGTGGATGACAACCACGAGATCCGCGACTACATCAAAGGTCTCTTTGAGCCGCTCTGCCGAGTTGTCGAGACCGCAAGTGCCTTGGAGGCCCTACAGCTTGCGAAACAGTCCCTCCCCAACCTCATTCTCGCCGACATGTCCTCGCCACAGATGTCTGGTGAACAGTTCTTGCAAGAACTCCGAAGCGACCAGGCTACACGCATGATACCTGTCGTGTTCCTGTCCAGTTCCGCCGATGACGGAGAGGCCCAACTCAGCGCGCTGATGGCTGGTGCAGAAGACTTCCTGAACAAACCGTTCAAGCCCAAGGAACTGCTACTGCGTGTCAACTTGCATATGCAGATGGGCAAGAAGCGCGCCACTTTGGAGACCCTGTTCGCGCAACGCGAGCAAGAGTTGGCTGTGCTCTCCGACCACTGCCCAACTGGCATTATGCGAGCCGACAAACACGGCGTAGTCACCTACGCCAACCAGGCTTTCCGTGAAATGGGCGGCATGTCGCTAAACGAAATGTTCACAGACTGGACCGATTATGTTGACGACGAGACGGAGTCACGTATCGTACCACTATGGGCGGACACAGTCGCCGGTAGCCGCAAGACGACTCATGCCGAGTGGAAGTGGCGGAACGGCCGCATCATGTCTGGTGTTTTCATCCGTCTCGACCAAGTCAGGCCTGGCATGTCGGGCATCATCGGCTGCGTGACCGACATTACCTACCAAGAGGAGAAGCTTTTGGAAGCCGAACGTCGTCGCGTCGAGGCGGAAGAGAGCAAACACCAGCAGGAGCTACTTGTCGACCTCACATCGCATGAGATCCGCACACCAGTCTCGGCGATTCTGCACTGCTCGTCCTTGGTTCTCGAGAATCTCGTCTGCCTCAGGAGGGAGCTACAGCTTATGGGGCCCGAGGGTTTCCACCCTACTCCCGAGAATCTTCAAGAGCTGGAAGAGGACATTTTGGCACTCGAAAGTGAGTAATGGTTACAATATCGCCGCTGACATTGCAAGGCATCCACCAGTGTGGTTTGGTCCAGGAGCGCATTGCGGGAGATGTGTTGTCGCTGGCGCGTATTCAACTCGACATGCTGAGTCTGCACGAGATCGACATCGACGTGCAGGCCGAGGCGCACAAGGTCCTCGGCGTGTTCGCTAGCGAGGCGCGTTTCAAGAAGATTGACATCAACCTCGACTTTGGCCCGTCGTTCGAGGCCATGGGTATCAAATCGGTCAAGACCGACCCGGTACGGCTTGGGCAAGTCGTCACCAACCTAGTCACCAATGCCATTCGCTTCACGACCTATTCCGAGCTTCGTCAGATCTTTGTCCATTACGATGTCGCATGGATCCCTCCGGCCCTCGGAACGTGCGAATTCCCAGAGAATGCCAGTGCACGTCCCCCAGCACAGGTCCCGGAAGGAACGCCAGTGTACCTCTTCGTCAGCGTGCGCGACACGGGTCCTGGCATGAACCGGAGCGAGGCAGAAAACTTGTTCAAACGCTTCCGACGTGAGTGGCATGGTCGACGCTGGATGCTAATGAAACAGAGGGCAAGGTCATGATTCACACGGCATACGGCGGATCTGGTCTCGGATTATTCATCTGCAAAAGTGAGTCACCAGGTTATGCCTTGGCGCTGACGTTGTCAGAGATCACCGAGCTCTGCCGTGGCAACATCGAGGTGCTGAGCGTGGATGGCGCGGGCAGCACATTCCGATTCTGGATTAAAACTCATACAACTGCCCCGAGCTCACCAGTCAATGTCATCCGCAAGCAGGTGGAAGAGCTCGATCTCTCAATGGACGCCAAGAGGGTGTGGCCTCTCAGCCAACCGATTGGTTCTGCAGGCCTCACACCCCGACATGCACCGCCCACATCGTCGCTGGCGACTGCTCCCGCAGGACTGCCATCAACATTACATGTTCTCATCGTTGATGACAACCTTATCAACCAGACGGTCCTCAAGCGTCAGATCCGAAAGGCTGGTTTGACCTGCCAGACGGCAGACGACGGTCAACAGGCACTGGATCGCATCTACGCCTCCCAGCCATCCGCTACTGACCCGGACAACCCCCCCTTCGATGTTGTCCTCATGGACATTGAGATGCCCGTTATGGACGGTCTCACTGCCGTCCGCCACGTGCGCGAGGACGAGGCGTCGGGCAAGATCCAGCCCCAGATCGTCATTGCGTTGACTGGCAATGCCCGTCCCGGGCAGATGGAGAATGCACGTCTGGCCGGCATGGATGATGGTGAGTTGATGTTCAGAGTGTAGCCATGGACAGCGAGGAGCGCTAACGACCAGTGGTTACGAAACCATATCGTCTGCCCGAGCTTTTGGACAAGATGCGCACCGCGGTCCAGGCCCGCCGCGAGAACGCAGACGCCGAGGCATAACCCTTCCAAGGCATTTCCCGTCCCCTTAGCATGCTTCCAATGTTGTAACAGCTTTGCATGATGCACGGATTACTGTATGCTCTATGTGTGGGAGATGCATGGGGCTACTAGCAGAGGACGGTCGTATGAATACATAGCACCTGGGGGACGGCAGTGTGGGACGGGAGACGCGTGTCACGTGCTTCGATTGACGCGTGAGACTGTGGCCTGGAGTGGCGATCACTCGGTACACACGTAACCTCTTGGATGTCTTGAGCCGCGGTGTCTTCCCTCCTTCCGTCTCCTCCAATCTCCAACTCCCATCATCCATGGTCAGCATACCCAAACCCGAGAAGAAAAAGGACAAGGCTTCCGCCATCAGCGTCCGCCGCAAGGCGATGCGCACCATTGACGCGACCCCGCCACTGTTCACCATTGACGAGAAGCGCCCCGAGCTCGCGTCCTCGCCCTCGCGCACCAAGTCGCCTAATCTCAGCAACAAGGCCCCCGCTTGCCGCTATCTCGCCGAACTGCAGATCATGGCCCGTTCCATCAGCTCGTCCTCCTCTGCCCCCCTCTCCTGCCTCCTCTTCCTCCAATCTCGTCCGCCAGGTGTCGGGGGACACCTCCAAGGTCCAGGTGAGTCAACTTGTTCTTGAACACGTCCATGAAATGGAAGCTGAGACGGTTTGCTGATGTGGGCGCCCGAGTCCGACTTTCAGCCGGGTTACGAGTCCTCCGACATCGACTCTGAGTCGGAGTGGAGTCAGAGTGGGAGTCAGAGTGGGAATTGGAAGACGTCGACGGCGATTCCGGTGCAACCTGGGGGCCCGACGACCGTGATATCGAGGCTGAGTTCGCTTCTCCCAAGCGGGCCACCTCATCGGCTGCCCTCAGCACCAACCCCCCGTCGTCGTCAAGGATAACGGCGGCCGCCTACCCATACCATGGGTTTACCATCGGCCAGCGCAAGGTCAAGCACTCAACGGTGAGCCTTCTTCTGAGTGCAATCGTGGGTAGACGCTGACTCTGCGCGCCACTTCTAGTGCGTGTACTCGCTGGCGAACGTGACTAAGGCTGCTAGGCTGTGCTGAGAGCGGCGGCCCAATGCCACATGAACAAGGCGGGCTATGCGGCTCTCAACGCTGCTTTCACGCCTGCAAGTTTGGTCGCCGACATCCTCGACCCCTCTCTCTTCCAAGGCCGGGCTGTCGTTGAGAAGCTGGCCGACACTGGCGACCTCGACCTGACGGGTGACCCCACCCTCAAGGGCCCCATTGTCGACCAGTCGGAAAGGTGCAACATTCCTGGCATCTACCTCGACCCCAACGGCCGCAAATACCTTGGTTCAGCGCACGGCCGCCAGGCCCAGTACATCAACAAGTCCAAGCGCCGCCTCAAGGGCATGGCCAAACGTGTTGCCCAACACGGCTGGCCAAAGTACCGCAAGAAGAAGAGGTCGAAGGACTACCGCTACGGCCACAAGGTGAGTGGGTGGTGGTGCGTGCTCGTTTCTATGGTGCTGACTTCCCCAGGCCGGCGCCGGCCACCCCTACTACATGCTTTGGGTTACCACGGAACGCCGACTGGACGAGGTTACCGCTCGGCAATCCTCCAAGAAGGCCAAGTACCGCCTCCGCGACGCGTACATCAAGGCAGTCGAGGCCGTCTTTATTCTCCTCACCGGCTTCTTCCGCAACAAGAGCGAGCCGATCAATGTGTTTGCCAAGGAGCTCGGCGTCATCACTGCCGTTCCTAAGGTGTGCTCGTTGAACATGGCACAGGCCCTCGCCACGGGTAACCCTTACGACTCCGAGACCGGCCGTGATGCTGGTCTCAAGTCTGCCGCCATTATGCCCCGGCGCCGCGCCGAACTCCTGGGTCTGGACAAGGGCGCCACGATCACTTTGGCAGAGTTCAACCGCACCAAGGACCCGGCCAAGTTCGAGACTGACAATAAGCACGTGAGCCTCACCATCCCACTCAGCCGCTGATATAGCAGTGCCTCGACCAGACTCGCTCGTCTTACTGGGACAACAAGCTCTCTCGTTTCGTGTGTGGTTGGACTGTGAGTTCGGGCGCTGCATCCCAACTGACAATGCAGAGAAGGGTTTCAGGCACTGACTCTCCCAAGACCGAGGGATACCTCCTCCTCACTGTTGCACCAATAGTTTGTGACCATGTCCGCGAAGCACTCGGTATCAAGGATGAGAAGCTCGCAGGCGGTGTGCGCCTCTACTTTCCCATTGGTACTAGGAGGCAGTACGGCAAGCTCGTCGGTCGCCGCCTCACCTACAAAATTTGTTCCGTTAACGACACCGCGGCGAGCGGCGAGGTGTATGTCTTTGACGGTGACCAATTTTTGTTTACCCTCAACCAGGAGGTGTACGACACGGCAAACGGCCTACACGGTCACAAGCTCAAGGGCGCTAGCCTGCGCCAATGGTGGGGCCGGTTCTGGTGCTGGACAAGCACCGCCTCGAACCCGACGGAGAGGTATAGGCTGCTGGTTTCACCTACAAGTGGTAAATACCGTCTTGTAGCATTGTAAATGGCTGTGATCAGTAGTTTGGGGCCTGGCGCTTGATGAGATGCGACGCCGACATCCATTATACCTTCCATGCCGTGGGGAGCAGGTAAGGGGCCATGGTTCAGTCAGTTCGATCAGTGCGATTAGTGCGATTACATACCTTACTCGCCACGTTGTAGTGAAGTAGATTGATTCGGTGGACAGAGAACATCAGGTGGTCTGACGGCTCCGTAGACAGCACGGAAGCAAATTCGCCAACAAAATGTGGTGGTGCCGGTTTTTTTGTGAGTTTCGTGGGGTGTCTGAACTGCTGGTCTGAACTGATGGTCGCATATGGGCCCCATAAGAGGGTACGCATAGGTCCAGGTCACGAGGTGTGTCTAGTGATAGAGATGTGCGGGAAAACAAATATGGCTTCTGGGTGGAACTCCGTCACCTCGCATGGCTACAACTTTCCCATTAAGACCAAGCTGGCCATACTACGGTTCTAGTGGAAGGTTTATAACCATGTGAGCACCCAACGTAGGTTGGAGTCCGTCAAAAGATACTCGAGATTCTCTCATCAGCCTGAACCGCACGCAGCACTGACGGCATTTCCCACAGTTTTCCAACAATTTCCTCTCCTGTCTTCCCGGCACCTCATTGACATGAAGCAGTGCCATGATACTTGGTAGCTGTACCCAACAGTTTCCTTTTACGAAATAGCGCTGCACTTACCACACACATGCACACCTGGATAGACCCATGTAGACGAATCCACTTCCGCTGTCCTACGTTCCACCGCCCAACTCAATTCTGGTTCGTTTCCGCAGCCATCCATAGCACCCGTAGAGCCCAAACAACTTGGGAATCATGTCCTGCACCCTAGGAACTGCACATATTGCTTGCCTCATTGCATTCCCGGGTCGCTGTGGTTGCCCAAAAGGCCAAAAGGAAGGTCTAACTGGGAATCGAACCCAGATCGCCAGAAGGAAGAGATCTCGAATGCCTTGCTTGAAGGAACACGAAATTGCAATTCAAAATCTGGAGTACTGACCGTTATACGATTAAACCCACTGAAGGATAGATCGCTGTTCTCGCTATGGTCAGCAGGGACATCTGGCGGATCGGGTTGGAAGACGGACAAGAAGAACAAGTTTCGTGAGGTTTGCGGCGGACGATTAGCTCCTGGCCGGCTTAAAATGTTTCACAAGATGGTAGTGATGTATACACGTCTACAAAGGTGCCCATGTACACACATGCGCGGGGCTGGGCGCGACAGAGGAGGCTCAGAAACGATGAATGAAGCAGAAGCAGCATCGGGGCGATTCTGGTGTCACCACAAAGTGAGGCCAAAAACAATATTACGTAATTTCAAAAATGGCCGCTCCTCACTGTGTGAAATGACCGAACGCATGGTTTCAATCACGTGATCACCGGTGGTTGCCGAATAGCCGCCACCCGGGCCCGTGGGCGGTGGCAGCTGGCAGGCGGCCTGGATGGGACCACAACGTCAATAACGGAGGCTCCTTCTCGCGACAGCCAGCAAGCTACACTTGTTCATATGCATGGCTTATTTCTTCGATCGTTGACTTTTGTAAGGAGACTTCCTACACGGCGACCAAAGTGAGGGTCTGCTCGTCAGGCCTGCGTCCTCCGCCAACCTTTGAACCCGACTTATCAGTCCACGATCGGCCTGGGGTGGCCTCGGCGAGACGGTCCTTGTCGCCCGAGAGGGCAAGGTACAGGCCTGAGAATCGGTTGACGATGCGGAACTCGCCAGTCCCGGTGCTGCCGTCACCTGAGCGGTCAGGGAGCACCCACCACTGTTGTCCAATGTCACCGGTAGCGACGCCAATGGAGAGAGACGAACCCCATGCTCGCGACTTGGTCGACTGTGATGACACACCCAGCGCACCCGCCACTGAAATGATTGTGTATGCGCCATCACCAGTAGCAGCAAAGGTCCACTGCGTGCCCTGGTGCGTCGATGTGGCGACCCCGTGGTCATTGTCCAGCGCCTGCCCACCTGCGCGGATGACGTACCGCTTCGAAGTGTCCACGGGCACAGCTGCGGCACCATCAATGGCAAGGTGGACAAACTCGCTGTTGCCAGTCGAGCATCCATACGAGCAGTATGCACGGAAGTTCTTGCCGATAATCGTAGAGCTGCTCTTGCTCACATCGTCGAGCAGGAAGCGGTACGCTGACTTGGTCAGGTAGGCGTCCCCAGTGTCGCCGATCAGTGTCCACTTTTGAGTTGACAAGTCGTCTGTTGCATAAAACTCTTGTGGTGTGGTCGTCGTCGTAATGAGGTTGTTGGGCTCGCCAATCCACAAGCCCAGGTATGCGTTGTAGCTGACATCCATCCAGAACAGAGCCGAAGTTGGGGGCATCTTGCCCGCGGCGATCTGCTCGGGCGCGGTGCCCGGCGTGAGGGGCGAGTACTCGTCCTCCGGGGCCGTGTAGCCGTTCTGGTTGTCGTCGGACACGGGCACAATGTTGCTCTCCTTGCCACCAATGCCGGGCTCGGACCAGCTGCCAGCGTACCATTTTTGCCAACCCCTGGCGAGTTTTCCTGACAGTGGAGCGCGCGCTGCGTGCGTGTAGTATGTCGTCCACCACCCACCCTCGCCCTTGCTGATGACGCGCGATCCGTACGTAGCATAGAAGTAGCCACCAGCGACGTCAACGATGAGACGCGGGTCACCGTCGCCGTAGTAATACGTCTCGTGAGGGAAGGTCTTGTTGTCACCACGAACAGTGGGGTACGGCGACGTAATGATGTGGTGAGAGATGTTCCACGTCTTGCCCTGGTCCTGGGACACCGTGTAGTCAATCGCGTCGTAGTGCAAGTTGTCACCGAAAGGCTGTGGTGTAAACTCGTTGTGGACGAGACCATGCCAGTCGCCAGTGTCTGGGTCAATCCAGACACCCATGAGATCGCAGAAGTTGCGTTGCGAATAGTGCATCGCACTCGCAGGCCCGTTGGGCGCGTATGTCGACTCGCGGCCTGTGGGTGAATTGTTGCATCGCCAGGTGGTGTTACCGTTGGAGTCGAGCGGGTTATTCGGGTTGACGGAGTGGGTCAGAGGCGATAGTTTGGCATCGTCAATGTTGAAGCCCGTGAAGAAGCTCCAGACGCGCGTCGCCGTCGGAGCGTATTCGCCGTCGGACTGCTGGAAATAGTATGTGCCGTCTTTATCGATAAACGACGCGGCCGCCGTGTCGTCCGGGTACGTCCAAGAGCCGAGGCTGCCAACTGTGATCGAGAACTTGGACGCAACGTTCGTGCCCAAAAGGCCCAAGACAAACTGGCCAAACTTGTTCACCATTGTATGTCGGCTTTGGGTGACGGTCGTGCTGTTCCTGCCCTTGCTTCGTTACATGCTGCGCTGCGTTCTTATGTGTCGTGCTGCGTGTAACGTTCCCGGACTTAGCGTCGGTTAGCACGCCGCAATCATCTTGCTCGCTCCTCAAAATGGCCAATGGAGAATGCAAGTGCGGAAGACAGAATCGACCACATGGACCACATGGCCACTAAAACCCAAAGCCCACCGGCGATCTCCGACAACCCAGGCGCCGCTAACCCTGGCCACATTGACTTCATACCATCACCATACATCCGTACGTCTTCCATCTTCCGCTTTTCTGTCCCTCAGTGGGCAATCTTTGTAACGAGCTTTCCACGGTTCTCGCCCTTGAAGAGCCTCTGCCAAACTTCGGGAACATCGGCCAGCGACGCGTCGACGACCGTTTCCGACTCGGTTGTGCTGAGCTTGCCCTCTTTGACCCACTTGGCAAGGTCGGCGACGGCGGCCGGCCACTCCTTGAGAAAGTCGAGCACGAGGAAGCCTGAGCCACAAGTCAGCATCGCCTTGACAAGTTGCACTGTGCTCACCCTCAATGGTAAGACGGTTCTTAATGACCTCGCCGAAACGCGGGAAGGGTGTCACGACGCCGTTGTAGGACGAGATCTGGCCACAGACTCCAATCTTGCTCTTTGTCCTCATGACGGTGAGGAGCGTGTCAAATACGACACCACCGACGTTGTCAAAGTAGCGGTCAACGTCATCATCCTGGAGAGCGGTCTTGAGGTCTGCGCCAAAGGTGGGACTCTTGTAGTCGACACACGCGTCGGCACCAAGCGAAACGACCCAGTCGCACTTTTCCTTGCCGCCAGCGATGCCGACGACGCGCTTGGCGCCAACCACCTTCTTGGCGAGTTGCACTGCGACGGACCCGACCGCACTGACGTCAGCTTGCATCGTAATACCGATGTACGCACCCAGCAGCTCCACTGATGACAACGACATGCTCGGGCTTGACGTTGAGAATGTCAAAGATGCCTTGGTATGCGGTGACGCTCGTCATGCCCAGGGGGGGAGAGCGACGCATACGGCTTGCCAGGGAGCTCGCTTGTGTTTGTCAGCTATAGTAGCCTTGAAACGCACAGTAACTTACACTGCGCGGCCGTCAATCTGCGAGTCGGGAATAACGTCATAGTCGGTCCAGCCAAAGCGGCCCGTCACAACGTCGCCAGCGGCGTACTTTTGAGACTTGGAGGCGAGCACCTTGCCCACGGCGGTGCCGCCCATCGGCTGACCGGCAGTGAGGGGTGGACGGTAGGCGCGCTTGGGGTCGGCACCAGCTTGGATCATACCACGCTGAGCGGGGTCATTGGAGAGGTAGTCGACCTGGATCAGGACCTCGCCGTCCTTGACCTCTGGGAGTGCAGCTTCTTCAAGGCGGAAGGTGTCTGGCTGGATCGGGCCAGAGGGCGGGTTGGCGAGGATCCAGACTTGGCGGCGGGTGGGAAGCGACATGATAGTGATGATGAGCGTGAGTGTAGATGAGAGAAACAGCACAGTCCGGAATGGAATGAACAATACAGAAGTCCATG
The DNA here is from genome assembly GCF_003942205.1 of Apiotrichum porosum. NCBI lineage: Eukaryota > Fungi > Basidiomycota > Tremellomycetes > Trichosporonales > Trichosporonaceae > Apiotrichum > Apiotrichum porosum. The sequence goes on along the minus strand of NW_021167129.1, from coordinate 16,848 downwards.
GAATGAGACTCAATGCCTGTCTCAAGGCGTTGTTCTGGCAACGGATGTCGTCATCGGTCAATAGCCGGAGGCACCAACCGTCGGATATCACCGACATCCCCAAGCGATGCGCCGAGGCAGCCTGGGATGGTGTGCACAACGGAGCAACTTGCTTTCATATGAACATGTTCTAGCGAATTCTAAACTCGATGCACGCAGGTCGTAGTTGGGTAGGCAACTTGGAGACATCCACCACCCCACCGCTTTGGACGTCGACCTGATCGCCGTTGAGGAGCTTAGCAGCAGTCATGTCCACCCTGTCGAGTTTGACGGGCAGCGTGACCTCTCCTTCGGTTCCATCCACAAACGCAAACAGGCGGTCGCCCTTGCGCGTCCACCGGACCCATTCACCTTCTGTCTTGCCATGAGGAGTAGCAATCTCAGCATCGACTTTGCTGGTGCCATAGATTGCCTCGCCATTCACGTCCATCCAGTCCCCCAGAGCTTCGAGGCAGCGCATCTGGACAGGTGGAATGTTACCGTCGGCGTCGGGTCCCACGTTCAGCAACAGATCACCGCCGCTCGAGCACACATCGATAAGCAGGCGCAGAACGTCCAGCCCACTCAGCGAATGTGACTCGTCCTCCACCTGGTTGTACCCAAACGATAGTCCGACTAAGAGGTGTGAGTCAGTGTGGTCATGTGCTGAAGTTGAAGTACGACTCACTACCACGAGTGAATTGCCACATCTGAGTGTCTTTGGGTGGTTCTCCCAAGCCGTATTCGACCGTCTGGAAGTCCCAGTGTGTGTCACCAAAGCGGTCTAGATCATCAGCCAGTTGCGTGCGAGACAGGTATAGCCTACCATTAACGACTGCCTCCGGATTGGCAGTGTACAGCTCGTCCAACAGAGCTTCCACGCTGTATTTTCCTGGAGCGACACCGCTGAGTCGTCAACACAACTTCATATGTGCCAGACTCACGCCTTGGGCCAGTCAATGTCACCCCAGAGCATGAATGGCTTGTACTTCTCAATGAGATCGTGACAGTGCCTCCACGCGTACTCGTTGTACTCATGGTCGTTGATGCCTGCCCGGATCTGGTTGTTGACGTGGTACGGTTCAGCTGTCGGCCATACATGCCAGTCGATACCGCTGCAAGGCTATGTTAGTTCGCCATGCTGAGGCAGACCCAATGTCCATCACTCACGTCGAGTAGTAGACACCAAACTTGACGTCCTCCTTCTTGCACGCCTGGGCCCACTCGTCGATGAGGTCGCGCTTTGGTCCGCGGTGAACAGTGTTACGCTCGCCAGTACCAGGTGCGTCCCACAAGGTCACACCATCCTGAGCTCGTCAGCAAATACAGAGGTGTGGTACTGGATCCAACTCACATGGTGCTTCGACACGGGGACGACATACCTGGCCCCCGCACGCTTGAACATCCTCACCAGCTTGTCTGCGTCAAAGTCCTTTGCTTTCCAGGTGTCCAGGAAATCATCGTACGGGGCATCGTTGTACACTTTCCTGTGGTGCTCGGCGGTCGGGCCATCGGGGAAGCGCATGGTGTTGAAGTACCACTCTGCGTACGGGTTGTGTTTGTGTCTGGCGGGAGAGTCAGAGAAAGAGCTGATAAGCACGAGCCGAAAGATGCACGTACACTTGTTCAGGTTCAACTGTGTCAATCTTGCCAAGCTCGCCGGTCGGCTCGGCCCATGCCGGAACAGAGTATGGCCTGCTTGTCAGTTAAGGCTGGTGGCCATCAACGTCAAGACTCACCCCCAGTGCACAAAGATACCGAGCTTGGCATCCTTGAACCAGTTCGGCTTCTCTCGCTCGGCGAAGCGCTCGTAGTTGGGTGCGCGGTGAGTTGCCCAGATATGTGCCATGTCGTCACAGTTGGAGTACCGGATGACACTGAGATGGGAGGAAGAATGTGGGCAGGAGGAAGGACTACACCCCCATCGTTGGATCGTGTGTCACTTTATCCGGCGGACGGTGCGGACCGATACGCCGTGTCGGTGAAAACGCCGACTTGACCGCTGATCAGCCTGGCCCCGCTGGTCACTGCGGTCACCCCATACCAACATGCAACGCAAGAAGCCGATGTGGGAAAGGGACATGTTTCCCGGCCCTTTTCGATGTCAGGTAAACCCAACCTCCATGTGAAGACTGACACTGACATGCTGACGTGCCGCTGCAAGGTGGGCATCTGCTGTCACGGGATCACGGGCTTGCTCTGCTTCCCCTCACTCCTTCCATTCACTAGGCATGCGCCGTCCACGGCCTAGTCCGTGCGGCGATGGCGCCGACAGCCAGGTTGCCCTATATCCCCCCATCTCCGGCCCAGACGAAAACACCACACGCACAGCTTGCAGCTAAGCTTGAGCCAAGCCCGCTATTAGCTAGGCGCATGCCCAAGCTCCCCAGTGGCCAGTCGCCAGTGCAAAGTTAGCCGACGTTGCTACATAAGGTTGTACACTAGTCAAAGGTGGGCAGGATGAGCGTGCAGGTGGCCAAGGGGACCCCTCACGTAAGGTCGGTGGAGTCAACGGCAAACGGACACAATGGCCACTAGTGGCCGAGATACAAAAAGCCCACTTGAACCCAACTCCGCACTCTCCAACCCCGCTTCACTTCTCTTTCATCCAATGTCTGTTGATCAGCAACGCAAGGACAACCTCGCCTGCAGCGATAAGGTCAATCATGCTGACCTCGATGCCAAACCAATCCCCGAAACCAGGATCGAAGCGCCAGAGACAATCAAGCAAGCGCTGACGCGCCACCCATGGACCATCGTCTGGTTGGTGTACGGCATCTGGATGGTTGCGTGCAACTCGTTCGATTCGAGTGCGGGCTCAACGGTACTGGGCATTCCAAAGTTTCGCCAGGACTATGGGTTCATGTACAACAGTAACTACGTCCTGCCTGCAAAGTGGCAGTCGGCGTACTCCGGTGGACCAGCCGCGGCTCAGGTCATTGGCACGTTCATGGGTGGTGGTAAGTTCAGCTATACCTTCTAGTGTGGGCCTTCAATGGATACAGCCCTGGATGCTCAGCACCAGAGACGTGAACACTGACAATTGCAGGCCTTGGAGACAAGATTGGCCGGAAATGGATGACGCTCGTGACCTATCTCATCTTGTTTATCGGCATCACTCTCGAGGTCGTCTCCCACCAGACGTCCAACCCCAACGCCGTCTTCTTTGCCGGAAAGTTTGTCAACGGGTTTGCTATTGGCGCTCTGATGACAACTGCGATGACATACATTGTCGAGGTGAGTGCTCGCGGCTTACATGCTGTGTGGGGCCCTAATGAACATGGCAGATCGCACCAGTGCGGCTGCGCGGCATCTTTGCAGCCGCCGCTGGCATTTCGTTTTGCGTTGGCACCCTGGTGCTGTCCCTTATTGTCAATGCATATGGACAACTCGACACTGAATGGGCGTACAAATCGGCCTTTGTCACCCAGTATGGCGTCACAGGCATCGCCCTATTCATTTGGCCGTTCATGCCCGAGTCTCCAACGTGGCTGATTTCAGTCAACAAGGATACACAGGCCATAAAGGCTCTCAAGCGGCTTGGGCAGTCGGAGGCCGAGATAGAGGTGTCACTGGCCACGATCAAGTATACGCTGGAGAAGGCGCGGGAAGAATCGTCGGGGGTAACGTACGCCGAACTGTTCCGTAAGACCAACCTCCGTCGCACCATCATTGCAAGCATGCCGCTCATTATCCAACAATTTTCGGGTGTTAATTGGATTGCGGGATACTTTACATATTATGCGCAGCTGGCCGGATACTCCACTGCAATGTCGTACAAACTCAGCATTACGCAGCAGGTTCTCAGTATGGTCGGCAACATCAATTCGGTAAGTGAAGGAACGATCACAGGCGCAGTGCTGACACATCAGTGGTTCCTCATTGAGAGCTTTGGGCGTCGTGGCCTGTCTCTCTGGGGTCTGATTGGCCTCACTGTCGTCCTTTTTATTGCGGGTGGAACTGCCTGCCTTGAAACCATTGCCGGAAACAGGGCCACTGTCAGCTTGATTCTCATCTACTGCTGGGGATACAACATGACCATCGGGTGAGGGGCCTTTCTCCCAATCTCACTGCCTGCGATTGCAGCTAACGAACAGCGCAACTGCATACGTGGCTATGAGTGAGATTGGTACAAGCCGACTGAGGACAAAGACCGCCGCCTTCTCCCTAGCCATGCAAGGTGCCTGGGGTGTGAGTCTTCTGTCCAACACCCTTTGACGTTGCTGACCTAGCATCCAGACAATGTGGAGCTTTACATTGCCCTACCTCTTTAATCCGAACGAGGCAAACCTCGGAGCCAAGTGCGCTTTCATCTTTGGCGCATTGTCAATCATCTGTTGCGTCTACTTCTACTACTACCACCCAGAGACAAAGGGACGCAGCCTGGCAGAGCTTGATGAAATGTTCGCCCAGCGCGTACCTGCGAGGAAGTTTGCAACCTACCAGTGTACGCCCCAGGAGAATGACGACGTGCCTCACGTCGCGCGAGTTTAGTGAGGCTTAAGTTGATTATAGCCTGCTCGCCAGCAAACAAAATGCAACTGGCCAATGCATATTAAACTCGAGTGTACAACTAAGAATATGGGATTGAGCGTCTGACAGTCATGTAAGCGCGAGAGAAGGCAGAGCCGTGGTGGAAGAAATCCACGCTCTGCCAGCTCAGTGCTATTTCCAGAAGATATTGCTGTCGGCTCCCATACCGAGCCACAGTTACACTTGTAATGCAGCCTGAAGAGAGCCATAACCTCTAGATGCGTGAGCACGCCGGGAAGGGTGGCGAATGTGAGAGACGGTGGCAGAACACTGAGGGGAGGCGATACTACCAAGTGGTCGACATGGAGGCAGGTGATTTTGTAAATTCGTGGCTTGGTGGTCGGTGGCGAATCCATCGATAGTAAAGGTGTGGTGGGCGGCCTCGTGAGGGAATGTGTGTAGTTCAGAAGGGTACGGGGCTAGACTGTAGGGGTTAGTACACGAAGGGGTCGTCCCGCAAGGGAGACGATTTGGCCAAAGACCGATGACAGCCTGTGGAAGGCTGTACCACAAGGTCCACGATGGCGGTGCCAGTGACGTGACCGAGTATGTGGCAAGTAGGAGATCGCGCCGAAGACGCTTATGGGTTTGGCCGATGACCGATGGGGGCCACTATGTCCGCGCTGGCGGGGCCAGTGAGGTGACCGAGTGGGGTCGCGCCGAAGACGCTTATGGGTTTGGCCGACGACCGATGGGGGCCACAATGTCCGCGCTGACGGGGCCGGCGTCGTGACCGAGTATGTGGCGAGGAGGAGGTCGCGCCGAAGACGCTTATGGAGGGAGTTGCGCCAACGACGCTTGTGTAGGGAGCCGCGCCAAAGACGCATATGCCCGTGCAGATGTGCAGTGAGTGGACCCCGAGGGGCGGCGGAACCGCTCGCGGAGAGGGGACGCTAAAGGACAAAGGTGGCCGAGCGACTCGCGGAGAGCCGACGCCGGGGAACAGCGGGGGTAGCGGTCACAGTGTAGGAGTGGTGCGCGCCAACTCAACGAGAAGTAGTGGCAGTCACGGATACAGTGTGGGGCGGGCCAACCTGGCCAAGGGGGGTTGCTGCTGCTGTGCCGCCCGAATTGCTAGTGTGTGGTACCCCAACCCAGCGAGAGGGGGTTGCAGCCGTAGCATCTGGGGTTGAGGGGGCTGGAAGGACGTTTCCGGGCAGCGAGGCCGCAGGTGAAACCTGAGCATAGGTAACGCTGGTCCTGTGGACGGACGCCTAGATGTGCTCGTTCCCATACTGTGTCCCAGCGTTGGCTGTGTTGGCCGGGACGAGGTAAGGGGGGGTAGGGGGGGGGGGGGGGGGACTGGCGGGAAGAATTGCCTGCTAGCCGGTGCAGCGATACTGGTGAGTGTGTTGTAGAGGGATGATTGGAGGCAACCCCGTCGTGTCGTACGTGTCGTTGTGGTGGCCGCGGGTGGCTGTTTTGTGTGTTTGCGCTGTGAATGCGCCCTGCTCCTTGTGGGGTGCGATTGTTGGGGCTCGTGGCGATCAATGCTGTGCGTGCTGTGCTGTGCGAGGGCCCGGGGTTGAGGTGGAGTGCGGAGACAACGAGCAGTTGAGGTGCTGGTGCTGGTGCTGGTGTCCCGGCATACCAGTGGAGGTAGCAACAGGTTAATATGGGATGAGGCGAAGGGAACTGGTGTGTCGAGGTCAAAAGAGCGATTGGGACGGGCGCTGGTGGGGGGACAGCTCACTGAGCCACTCATCATTGGGTTCGGTTGGTGGGTCGCTGACCAGGTCGAGGCATAGGGGATAGCAGTAACCGGTTGTGTTTCAACGCCTAACTTGATGAGAAACATTTCATTGAGGCGTGCTGTGGAGGTAGAGATAAGAGGTTGTGGAAAGGCAAGGAAAGGAAAATAACGCGCCGAAGCGAAAGACGGGCCCCCAGTACCTCGAAGCTGCTCGCAGCAACGACGGCACATGGTATTGTGGAGTCTTTTTGCGTGTGTTAAGGCTAACAGTGTTCTGCACCGGCAACACGCCGCGGGCCGTTGTCGCATAGGACGCTTCATTGAAGCAGAACTATGCTCAATCACTGTTGAAGTGACCGTCTGCTGCAAGTGGAGTTCTTCAGCTGTCCGGGGGGGTGAGGGGGGGGGGTGAGGGATAAGAACAAATAGGAAGGAGGGGGAGAGAGGGTTGAGTACAAGTAGGAAGGAGGAGGAGAGGGGGATAAGCACAAGTAGGAAGGAGGAGAGAAGGCTAGAGATGCGTGCCCCGTGGAGGGGTCCGTGACTCTGCCTGGGGTTCAATGTAACCAATGATTGGCCCGTACTCGTGCTGGGTGAGGTTCATGGTAGTGGTGTAGGCTGCGATGGTTGTCGTGCGCACCGTGCTGTGTCCTAGGCGTTGGGAAGGCGGCCATCCCTGTGGCCCAGCCGCTGGTGTAGAGCAGATACAGAGAGTCGGAGGTGGGGGCCGAGCGACTCGCGGAGCGCCGACGCCCAGAGAGGGATGTGGTGGCCAAACCTCTCGCCGTGACTGCACCCTGGGAGGAGTGAGGAGTATGGGTGGGTGAACCGAGGTGAGGGGGGGGTCGATGCCATAGTCATGGTTGGGTCGGGCGTGGCCGCGGTCGAGTGGCCCAGGCCCCGCGGTCGAGGCTGAGGCTTAGAGGAACGTCGCATGGGCCGTGGGGTCGAGGCGGTGCCGGGCGCTGGGAGCATGATGTGGGGGTGGGGCGAGACTCAAGCCAAGCGCACAGTGCAAAGAGAGGGCACTGAAGAGGGGTGAGAAAGAGTGGGGGACGCGAAGGATTTTTAGGGCGCAGGCTGGTCGTCAAGAATGCCGTTTGTGTTGGGTCGGCTTCTAGCATCGAAGAAGGGGAAACGACCTTGCCCCCGTTTGTAGCTGTAGGGTAGGTAAGTGTGGTAAGAGAAGTATCGTGGCCGGTGTCCAAGAACAGTGGTCTGTTTCACCGTCAGCCCCAGATTAGAGACGACGATGAAGCTCCGTTCGCCGAGGGGTCTGCCGGTCGGGCGGGTAAACGGGTGGAGTCGGACGCGAGGACGGTGGGCGAGGGAGTGCCGCAGAGTGTGTGGACACACACAAAACGGCGGTGACGGGGTCCCGGCTAGGCGTGCCCGGTTAGTAGGGGGTAGGGCTGTGTCGTGGGAGTGTGAGAAACTAGACAAGATAGAGGAAAGGCAGGGGGTCGCCATCTGAGATGACCGTCTGGCCCCCACTCCGGCTGGGTACGTGACCCAAAGCCAGAGTGGAATTGGTGACGATTGTAGGGCCGCTTCGCGTAGAGCCAGCAAGGGCTCCACGACATGCAGAGGTGGAGGAGACCTCTGACCGCCGTGAGCCAGAAGCTGCCGCAAGGCAGTTCAGTTCATCGTCGGTGAAGGGGGGGAGGAAGGGAGAAAGATGACGGTTGTCTTCAGCTTGTTGTTCCTTCTCCTTTCCTGTGGCGGACCGGATGTTGTCGGTCCTGTCGGTCCTGTCGGTCCTGTCGGAAAACCGATGGCGTCGGAAAAATGATTGTGTCGGAAAGTCGAGCTCCTCTAATGTTGAAGAGAAGTCCGGTCTGGTGATCATCGAAGTGAAGGTGCTGAGTTTGAGTAGGTAATGGAGATGTGAAGGAGGCGTGTCTGTGCCAAAGTCCGGTGGCTGTGAAGACCAGTCGGTGGAGGCCGTCTTGGCGCTTAGATGGGCCGTGTCAACACAGTAACGGCGGGTAGATGTCTCGGTTGGGGCAATACGCGACATGTGGAATGCAGACACTGCTGTGGTCGCGGGCGGTGCTGGTAGGCAGGGCCTGCAGCGACCGGGTCGTGACGCAAGCGGTTCTGGCTGCCGAGGGTCTGGAAGGGGAAGGGGATGTGCTGGGTAAACGCCGGGCGGGGGGGGGGTGGTGGTTGAGAGGAGCCGGGTAAGGGGCCTGTAGGTGTCGGTCTAGCCAAGAGACGAGCGATTGATGGGTGAGGCAGCGGTAGATGTAGTTGTAGTGGGAGATGCTGGCTGTGTAAGAACGAAGGAGGCTGGAGCGTGCTCTCTAAGGAATGATGATATGGTGTTGTGAAGGACGTGGCAGACGTTAGTGGAGCGCTGATTGTTGTGGGTTTCCATCGACACGGGGAAGGTGGACACTAATGGAAGAGGGTCGGTGTCGCCAATGACTGGGCATGCGGTAATCCGGATGAGATGCCATGATGGCCCATGGCTTGTAGGAAGGCTGCGGCAGGCATTTGAGCTTTGGGTGGTGTCGTGTGTGAGAGAGGCCCAATGGCGCTGTGGAGTCCAGGCCGTGAGCACTAGGACGGCGTATAGCATCATGAGTGACGAGAAGGGCTTGGGCAAGTTGGTTATACTGGAAGTCCTTCTCACTTGGCCGAAGCACAAGTGGCAGCGGTGGTGGCATCGCGTCGGCGACTTGTGCTACTGTATACTGTAGGCTGATGTCAGTGGTCGGATGATGTGACCGGGCTGCAACGAGCTACTGGCAGTAAGCGACCATTGTCTGGTCGGCGAGTAAGAGAGAAGAACGTCATGAGATACAGAAGGCGGCGGTGCGCCATTTATTTTCCAGACCAGCCAGCCTCAGCATGAGCAGGTTGGGAGAGTGGAAGGCGATGGCGGGCCGTTGTGGTTCCCAGTTCTCAAAAGGCTTGAGGTTACGAGCTGGTGACCTCGGGCTGGGGGGTATATGCTGCAAGCCTCGGTCTGTGGAAGGATGGAACATGGGCAGTGTGGCATAGATTGCTGACCGTTTTGTGCCTGGGTTTACAAGACAGAAGCTACTGTAGTAGGAGGAAATGCATGTAATAATAACCGCTGTGTGTTCCGTGAAAGT